>NC_060181.1:4055909-4075909 GCF_021184085.1 Oncorhynchus gorbuscha
CTCTGGAGCAACGAACCGCCCTTGCTGTCTCTGCCTGGCCGGTTCCCCTCTTTCCACTGTGATTCTCTGCCTCTAACCCTATTACAGGGGCTGAGTCACTGGCTTACTGGTGCTCTCTCATGCCGTCCCTAGGAGGGGTGCGTCACTTGAGTGGGCTGTGTCACTGACGTGATCTTCCTGTCTTGGTTGGAGCCCCCCCTTGGGTTGTGCCATGGCGGAGATCTTTGTGGACTATACTCGGCCTTGTCTCGGGATGGTAAGTTGGTGGTTGAAGATATCCCTCTAGTGGTGTGGCGGCTGTGCTTTGGCAAAGTGGGTGGGGTTATATCCTGCCTGTTTGGCCCTGTCCGGGGGTATACAATCGGATGGGGCCACAGTGTCTCCTGACCCCTCCTATCTCAGCCTCCAGTATTTATGCTGCAGTAGTTAATGTGTCAGGGGGTAGGGTCAGTCTGTTATATCTGGAGTACTTCTCCTGTCTAACCCGGCGTCCTGTGTGAATTTAAGTATGCTTTAAGTACCCAGCACAGCCAGAAGAGGACTGGCCACCCCTCTTAGCCTGGTTCCTCTCTAGGTTTCTTCCTAGGTTTTAGCCTTTCTAGGGAGTTTTTCCTAGCCACTGTGTTTCTACACCTGCATTGCTTGCTGTTTGGGGTTTTAGGCTGGGTTTCTGTACAGCACTTTGAGATATCAGCTGATGTACGAAGGTCTATATAAATACATCTGATTTGGATTTGGTTTGTATATCCGGTGTGTGTGTATCAGTGTGTGTGTGTACCGGTGTATGTATCAGTGTGTGTATCAGTATGTGTGTACCGGTGTGTGTGTGTGTATCAGTGTGTGTGTATCAGTGTATGTGTACCGGTGTACCGGTGTGTGTTTGTGTACTGGTGTGTGTGTGTACAGTTGTGTGTGTACAGGTGTGTGTACACGTTTGTGTGTATCAGTGTGTTTGTACCGGTGTGTGTGTATATGTGTGTGTGTATCAGTGTTTGTGTATCGGTGTGTGTGTATCAGCGTGTGTGTATCAGTGTGTGTGTGTACCAGTGTGTATATCGGTGTATGTGTGTAGGTGTTTGTGTAGGTATCCTACCTCTGCAGTAGGGCAGGGGGAAGTCCCATGCTGCAGTCCCAGCAGACGTAGCCAGACAGGACAGCGTGGTGTGACCCTCCAACACGTAGCCGGGGCTGCAGCTGTACCTGATCTTCTCTCCAATGTTAAAGGTTGAGCCCTGTTGAAGACCGTTGACCAGCTGGCCTGGGTTACCACAGGTATAACTAGGTAGAGCTGGGAGGAGAGAGAGAGGGAGAGAGAGAGAAGTTACCACAGGTATAACTAGGTAGAGCTGTGAGGAGAGAGAGAGGGAGAGAGAGAGAGAGAGAGAGAGAGAGAGAGAGAGAGAGAGAGAGGGAGAGAGGGAGAGAGAGAGAGAGAGAGAGAGAGAGAGAGAGAGAGAGATTACCACAGGTAGAGCTGGGAGGAGAGAGAGCGGTATAACTGGGTAAATTGTTCCAAATGTCTCATTTTTAGATTGTTAAGGCTAACATAAAGCATTACATCTGAATGGTTAAGGTAAGTGTAGGTAAGGGTTAAGGTAAGTGTAGGTAAGGGTTAAGGTAAGGGTTAAGGTAATTGTAGGTAAGGGTTAAGGTAATTGTAGGTAAGGGTTAAGGTAAGGGTTAAGGTAAGGGTTAAGGTAAGTGTATGAAAGGGTTAAGGTAAAGGTTAAGGTAAGGGTTAAGGTAAGGGTTAAGGTAAGTGTAGGTAAGGGTTAAGGTAAGTGTAGGTAAGGGTTAATGTAAGTGTAGGTAATGGTTAAGGTAAGGGCAGGTAATGGTTAAGGTAAGTCTAGTTAAGGGTTAAGGTAAGCTTAAGGTAAGTGTAGGTAATGGTTAAGGATTGGGACAGGTTTAAACAAAAATCTAAAGAAAACCATTTTTTCCGCTACATTAAAATATGCAAACATTGGCACCAGAGAAAGATTACTCTCATCACCATCTACACCACCCTGATGATGGTTACTCCCATCTACACCACCCTGATGATGGTTACTCCCATCTACACCACCCTGATGATGGTTACTCCCATCTACACCACCCTGATGATGGCTACTCCCATCTACACCACCCTGATTGTGGTTACTCCCATCTACACCACCCTGATGATGGTTACTCCCATCTACACCACCCTGATGATGGTTACTCCCATCTACACCACCCTGATGATGGTTACTCCCATCTACACCACCCTGATGATGGTTACTCCCATCTACACCACCCTGATGATGGTTACTCCCATCACCATCTACACCACCTTGATGATGGTTACTCTCATCACCATCTACACCACCCTGATGATGGTTACTCCCATCACCATCTACACCACCCTGATGATGGTTACTCCCATCTACACCACCCTGATGATGGTTACTCTCATCACCATCTACACAACCTTGATGATGGTTACTCCCATCTACACCACCCTGATGATGGTTACTCCCATCTACACCACCTTGATGATGGTTACTCCCATCTACACCACCCTGATGATGGTTACTCCCATCTACACCACCCTGATGATGGTTACTCCCATCTACACCACCCTGATGATGGTTACTCCCATCTACACCACCCTGATGATGGTTACTCCCATCTACACCACCCTGATGATGGTTACTCCCATCACCATCTACACCACCTTGATGATGGTTACTCTCATCACCATCTACACCACCCTGATGATGGTTACTCCCATCACCATCTACACCACCCTGATGATGGTTACTCCCATCTCTCATCACCATCTACACAACCTTGATGATGGTTACTCCCATCTACACCACCCTGATGATGGTTACTCCCATCTACACCACCTTGATGATGGTTACTCCCATCTACACCACCCTGATGATGGTTACTCCCATCCACACCACCCTGATGATGGTTACTCCCATCTACACCACCTTGATGATGGTTACTCCCATCTACACCACCCTGATGATGGTTACTCCCATCACCATCTACACCACCCTGATGATGGTTACTCCCATCACCATCTACACCACCCTGATGATGGTTACTCCCATCACCATCTACACCACCCTGATGATGGTTACTCCCATCACCATCTACACCACCTTGATGATGGTTACTCCCATCTACACCACCTTGATGATGGTTACTCCCATCTACACCACCCTGATGATGGTTACTCCCATCACCATCTACACCACCCTGATGATGGTTCCTCCCATCTACACCACCCTGATGATGGTTACTCCCATCTACACCACCTTGATGATGGTTACTCCCATCTACACCACCCTGATGATGGTTCCTCCCATCTACACCACCCTGATGATGGTTACTCCCATCTACACCACCTTGATGATGGTTACTCCCATCTACACCACCCTGATGATGGTTACTCCCATCACCATCTACACCACCCTGATGATGGTTCCTCCCATCTACACCACCCTGATGATGGTTACTCCCATCTACACCACCTTGATGATGGTTACTCCCATCTACACCACCCTGATGATGGTTACTCCCATCTACACCACCCTGATGATGGTTCCTCCCATCTACACCACCCTGATGATGGTTACTCCCATCTACACCACCCTAATGATGGTTACTCCCATCTACACCACCCTGATGATGGTTACTCCCATCTACACCACCCTGATGATGGTTACTCCCATCTACACCACCTTGATGATGGTTACTCCCATCTACACCACCCTGATGATGGTTACTCCCATCTACACCACCCTGACGATGGTTACTCCCATCACCATCTACACCACCCTGATGATGGTTACTCCCATCACCATCTACACCACCCTGATGATGGTTACTCCCATCTACACCACCCTGATGATGGTTACTCCCATCTACACCACCCTGATGATGGTTACTCCCATCTACACCACCTTGATGATGGTTACTCCCATCTACACCACCTTGATGATGGTTACTCCCATCTACACCACCCTGATGATGGTTACTCCCATCACCATCTACACCACCCTGATGATGGTTACTCCCATCTACACCACCCTTATGATGGTTACTCCCATCACCATCTACACCACCCTGATGATGGTTACTCCCATCACCATCTACACCACCCTGATGATGGTTCCTCCCATCTACACCACCCTGATGATGGTTACTCCCATCTACACCACCTTGATGATGGTTACTCCCATCTACACCACCCTGATGATGGTTACTCCCATCTACACCACCCTGATGATGGTTACTCCCATCACCATCTACACCACCTTGATGATGGTTACTCCCATCACCATCTACACCACCTTGATGATGGTTACTCCCATCTACACCACCTTGATGATGGTTACTCCCATCACCATCAACACCACCCTGATGATGGTTACTCCCATCTACACCACCCTGATGATGGTTACTCTCATCACCATCTACACCACCCTGATGATGGTTACTCCCATCTACACCACCCTGATGATGGTTACTCTCATCACCATCCCCGTCCACAACACACTGGGGATGGTTTTACACGCTGTCATGACATTGGCCTGTTGTTGAGGTTTATGACCCCCATAAATACATTTCACCCGTTCCTCTCTCTACTCTACAGATGTGAATGTTGGAAAGCCCTTTTTTTAACATAGAGAGAGTCTGTTAACATCAAAAGGGTGGGGAACGGAACCATATTTCGGTAATCCAACCAGTTGAAAATATGTGTTGGTAACACACCCTTCTCACCCTACTGCATAAACCTGCATTTCATAAAAGCCTTTACGAAAATGTAACATTTGTGTTCACGAGGACGACGGTCCATAAGTTAAATATCAAACTACAGAGCTAAGCCAACATCAGCGTGAGCTTAAAGTATGGCAACTTGGTATGAACTTTGAACTCTTATTCACTAAAGAAGTGATACCTCCTAGCCGTTGAGTGAGCAGCAGCAGCTGTAAACGTGGGCTAGGAGAGGACGGACAAAGTATCTCTTCTACCAAACACACGACGGTACTACAACGCCTCCGTTCTACCAGACATTCTTCAGAGGACAGGAAGATCTCTGCTGGGCGACACGGCCTTCCGTCTACGACCAAACTATTGAAGCACAGCTCAGAGCAAATATTTGTTGCATTTTCCACGACAACGCTATCGCCCGACGTACTCAAACATGGATGGACGTCAAATGCCTGAACCAGGGAGTTGTTGTTGTGGGGAGTTAAGCGCCTTGATTCGACGAATCATCGGTAGCCAATGGCATCTAGGATTTAATATCAGCAACCCTTACTTATCAGCAGATGTTTCCCATCGGTCCCGAAACTGATAACACTCTGGTTTCTGGCTCTCTAACTGCTAGGCTACCCCCCCTGGTTTCTGCCTCTCTAACTGCTAGGCTACCCCCCTGGATTCTACCCCCCTGGTTTCTACCTCTCTAACTGCTAGACTACCCCCCTGGTTTCTGCCTCTCTAACTGCTAGGCTACCCCCCCTGGTTTCTACCTCTCTGCTAGGCTACCCCCTGGTTTCTCCCTCTCTAACTGCTAGGCTACCCCCTGGTTTCTGCCTCTCTAACTGCTAGGCTACCCCCTGGTTTCTGCCTCTCTAACTGCTAGGCTACCCCCTGGTTTCTGCCTCTCTAACTGCTAGGCTACCCCCCTGGTTTCTGCCTCTCTAACTGCTAGGCTACCCCCCTGGTTTCTGCCTCTCTAACTGATAGGCTACCCCCTGGTTTCTACCTCTCTAACTGCTAGGCTACCCCCTGGTCTCTGCCTCTCTAACTGCTAGGCTACCCCCTGGATTCTGCCTCTCTAACTGCTAGGCTACCCCCTGGTTTCTGCCTCTCTAACTGCTAGGCTACCCCCTGGTTTCTACCTCTCTAACTGCTAGGCTACCCCCTGGTTTCTGCCTCTCTAACTGCTAGGCTACCCTCCCTGGTTTCTACCTCTCTAACTGCTAGGCTACCCCCTGGTTTCTACCTCTCTAACTGCTAGACTACCCCCTGGTTTCTACCTCTCTAACTGCTAGACTACCCCCTGGTTTCTGCCTCTCTAACTGCTAGACTACCCCCCTGGTTTCTGCCTCTCTAACTGCTAGGCTACCCCCTGGTTTCTACCTCTCTAACTGCTAGACTACCCTCCCCTGGTTTCTACCTCTCTAACTGCTAGGCTACCCCCCTGGTTTCTACCTCTCTAACTGCTAGACTACCCTCCCCTGGTTTCTATCTCTCTAACTGCTAGGCTACCCCCCTGGTTTCTACCTCTCTAACTGCTAGACTACCCTCCCCTGGTTTCTACCTCTCTAACTGCTAGACTACCCTCCTGGTTTCTACCTCTCTAACTGCTAGGCTACCCCCCTGGTTTCTACCTCTCTAACTGCTAGACTACCCTCCCTGGTTTCTGCCTCTCTAACTGCTAGACTATCCTCCCCTTGTGTGTCCGTAACACCAGTGTCCCTGGGGACATACCTCTTTACGCAGTCTGGTAGGAAGGTATATTTACGCACTTCCAAACCTTACATTGGGCTCCAAAATTACTGGCACCCCTGACTGGCAATGCACAAACAATACTTAAAATAATATAAACAATATAATTATAGAGATAAACTCAAAATACCAACATGTGAGAAATACTGTACTTTATTAATGTTTCAATGGAACCCACCAAATCATACAATTATTTAATACAAAATAAATTTCACCAAAATCAAGGTAATTATTGGCACTCCTCATTTAGCACTTAGTGCAACAACCTCTGGCAATGATAACAGCATGGAGTCTTTTCCTGTAATGTTTAACAACGTTATTTAGGAACACATTTGGAGGGATTTTGGACCATTCCTCCAAGCAGATCCTTTCAAGATCCTTCACATTCTTGGATCTGCTCTTATCAACTGCCCTCTTCCACTCAGCCCACAGTTTTTCCATTGGATTGAGGTCTGGTGACTGAGATGGCAGAACATTGATTTTGTTGTCACAGAACCATATCTGTGTGGATCTTGAGGTATGTTTTGGGTCATTGTCTTGTTTGAAAGTCCACCTACGGCCAAGTCCCAGTCTTCTGACAGAGGCAACCAGATTGTCAACCAACATTGCCTGGTACTTGGTGGAATTCATTATGCCATTAATCTTAACCAGTGACCCTGGACCTCTGGAATTAAAACAGCCCCAAAACATCACTGAACCTCCTCCATATTTCACCGTAGGTATGAGGTTCCTCTGGACCTCTGGAATTAAAAACAGCCCCAAAACATCACTGACCCCCCTCCATATTTCACCGTAGGTATGAGGTGCCTCTGGACCTCTGGAATTAAAAACAGCCCCAAAACATCACTGACCCCCCTCCATATTTCACCGTAGGTATGAGGTGCCTCTGGAACTCTGGAATTAAAAACAGCCCCAAAACATCACTGACCCCCCCTCCATATTTCACCGTAGGTATGAGGTGCCTCTGGTCCTCTGGAATTAAAAACAGCCCCAAAACATCACTGACCCCCCTCCATATTTCACCGTAGGTATGAGGTGCCTCTGGACCTCTGGAATTAAAAACAGCCCCAAAACATCACTGACCCCCCTCCATATTTCACCGTTGGTATGAGGTGCCTCTGGACCTCTGAATTAAAAACAGCCCCAAAACATCACTGACCCCCCTCCATATTTCGCCGTAGGTATGAGGTGCCTCTGGACCTCTGGAATTAAAAACAGCCCCAAAACATCACTGACCCCCTCCATATTTCACCGTAGGTATGAGGTGCCTCTGGACCTCTGGAATTAAAAACAGCCCCAAAACATCACTGACCCCCTCCATATTTCACCATAGGTATGAGGTGCCCCTGGACCCCTGGAATTAAAAACAGCCCCAAAACATCACTGACCCCCCTCCATATTTCACCGTAGGTATGAGGTGCCTCTGGACCTCTGGAATTAAAAACAGCCCCAAAACATCCCTGACCCACCACCATATTTCACAGTGGGTATGAGGTGCCTCTGGACCTCTGGAATTAAAAACAGCCCCAAAACATCACTGACCCCCTCCATATTTCACCGTAGGTATGAGGTGCCCCTGGACCCCTGGAATTAAAAACAGCCCCAAAACATACTGACCCCCCTCCAGATTTCACCGTAAGTATGAGGTGCCTCTGGACCTCTGGAATTAAAAACAGCCCCAAAACATACTGACCCCCCTCCATATTTCACCGTAGGTATGAGGTGCCTCTGGACCTCTCGAATTAAAAACAGCCCCAAAACATCCCTGACCCACCACCATATTTCACCGTGGGTATGAGGTGCCTCTGGACCTCTGGAATTAAAAACAGCCCCAAAACGTTCCATTTTGGTCTCATCTGACCAGAGCACCTCCTTCCAGTAATACTTTAAATCACGTTTGGCAAACTCTCAGTATTTGCGTCTGTGTCTTGGGAGTCATTCAGGGCTTTCTGGTCCTGGTGACCCCAAGACGCCACCAAGGCCTGCAATTCTTTCACAGTGATTCTTGGGGATTTTGTTGCCTCTCTTGCCATCCCCCTCCCTCTCCTGGGGGGCAAAATGCATTTGCGTCCTCAACCTGTGACGTTTTCAACTGATCTATATCTTTTGAATGTTTTAATAATTGTCCTGACAGTGCTCAGTGGTATATTCCATCGTTTGTGGATCTTCTTGTAGCCGTCACCAGATTTATGAAGGTCTACGACCATTGTCTCTTTTCAACTGCCAGTTCCTTTCTTCATGGTGTTGGATGACAAAGGGATATTGCATGCCTCTACCCTAGTGAAACAGGAAGTAGTAGTTCCCATTGCATGCCTCTACCCTAGTGAAACAGGAAGTAGTAGTTCCTATTGCATGCCTCTACCCTAGTGAAACAGGAAGTAGTAGTTCCTATTGTATGCCTCTACCCTAGTGAAACAGGAAGTAGTAGTTCCTATTGTATGCCTCTACCCTAGTGAAACAGGAAGTAGTAGTTCCTATTGCATGCCTCTACCCTAGTGAAACAGGAAGTAGTAGTTCCTATTGCATGCCTCTACCCTAGTGAAACAGGAAGTAGTAGTTCCTATTGCATGCCTCTACCCTAGTGAAACAGGAAGTAGTAGTTCCTATTGCATGCCTCTACCCTAGTGAAACAGGAAGTAGTAGTTCCTATTGCATGCCTCTACCCTAGTGAAACAGGAAGTAGTAGTTCCTATTGCATGCCTCTACCCTAGTGAAACAGGAAGTAGTAGTTCCTATTACATGCCTCTACCCTAGTGAAACAGGAAGTAGTAGTTCCTATTGCATGCCTCTACCCTAGTGAAACAGGAAGTAGTAGTTCCTATTGCATGCCTCTACCCTAGTGAAACAGGAAGTAGTAGTTCCTATTGCATGCCTCTACCCTAGTGAAACAGGAAGTAGTAGTTCCTATTGCATGCCTCTACCCTAGTGAAACAGGAAGTAGTAGTTCCTATTGCATGCCTCTACCCTAGTGAAACAGGAAGTAGTAGTTCCTATTGCATGCCTCTACCCTAGTGAAACAGGAAGTAGTAGTTCTTATTGCATGCCTCTACCCTAGTGAAACAGGAAGTAGTAGTTCCTATTGCATGCCTCTACCCTAGTGAAACAGGAAGTAGTAGTTCCTATTGCATGCCTCTACCCTAGTGAAACAGGAAGTAGTAGTTCCTATTGCATGCCTCTACCCTAGTGAAACAGGAAGTAGTAGTTCCTATTGCATGCCTGTTACCTCATTTTTATACCCCAGTGAAACTGTGATGTAATGGCTCAATATAGTTCCTTAACACTTAGATACACTTAAATAAGTGGATTTTAATTTCTGAAGTAATTTTGTAGCCCACTGTAAGGTCTGGATATCTCCTTTAGTGCTGAAACGATACAGGATGGTCTCTCATCCCTCTCATCCCTCTCACCCCTCTCTTCCTTCTCATCCCTCTCACCTCTCAACCCTCTCATCCCTCTCACCTCTCTCATCCCTCTCATCCCTCTCACCTCTCTCATCCCTCTCACCTCTCTCATCCCTCTCACCTCTTTCACCTTTCTCATCCCTCTCATCCCTCTCACCTCTCTCATCCCTCTTACCTCTCTCACCTCTCTCATCCCTCTTACCTCTCTCACCTCTCTCATTCCTCTCACTTCTCTCACCTCTCTCATCCCTCTCACTTCTCTCATCCCTCTCACCTCTCAACCCTCTCATCCCTCTCACCTCTCTCATCCCTCTCTCATCCCTCTCACCTCTCTCACCTCTCTCATTCCTCTCATCCCTAACACCTCTCTCATCCCTCTCACCTCTCTCATCCCTCTCATCCCTCTCATCCATCTCACCTCTCTCATCCCTCTTACCTCTCTTACCTCTCTCATCCCTCTCACTTCTCTCACCTCTCTCATCCCTCTTACCTCTCTCACCTCTCTCATCCCTCTCACTTCTCTCATCCCTCTCACCTCTCTCACCCCTCTCATCCCTCTCACCTCTCTCACCCCTCTCACCCCTCTCATCCCTCTCACCTCTCTCACCCCTCTCACCCCTCTCACCTCTCTCACCCCTCTCACCCCTCTCATCCCTCTCACCTCTCTCATCCCTCTCATCCCTCTCACCTCTCTCATCCCTCTCACCCTCTCATCCCTCTCATCCCTCTCACCTCTCTCACCCCTCTCACCCCTCTCATCCCTCTCACCTCTCTCATCCCTCTCATCCCTCTCACCCCTCTCACCTCTCTCACCCCTCTCATCCCTCTCATCCCTCTCATCCCTCTCACCTCTCTCATCCCTCTCACCTCTCATTAGTAGATTTTAAACCAACCCCTGCTCTTCCTTCCCCTGCTTCCCCTCCCCCTGCTCCTCCTCCCCCTGCTCTTCCTCCCTCTGCTCCTCCACCCCTGCTCCCCCTCCCCCTGCTCCTCCTCCCCCTGCTTCCCCTCCCCCTGCTCCTCCTCCCCCTGCTCTTCCTCTCCCTGCTCCTCCACCACCTGCTCCCCCTCCCCTGCTCCTCCTCCCCCTTCTCTTCCTCCCCCTGCTCTCTCATCCCTCTCTCATCCCTCTCATCCCTCTCTCATTGCTCTCTCATCCCTCTCTCATCCCTCTCTCATCCCTCTCATCCCTCTCTCATTGCTCTCTCATCCCTCTCTCATCCCTCTCATCCCTCTCTCATTGCTCTCTCATCCCTCTCTCATCCCTCTCTCATTGCTCTCTCATCCCTCTATCATTGCTCTCTCATCCCTCTCTCATCCCTCTCTCATCCCTCTCTCATCCCTCTATCATTGCTCTCTCATCCCTCTCTCATCCCTCTCTCATCCCTCTCTCATCCCTCTCTCATCCCTCTCTCATTGCTCTCTCATCCCTCTCTCATCCCTCTCTCATCCCTCTCTCATTGCTCTCTCATCCCTCTATCATTGCTCTCTCATCCCTCTCTCATCCCTCTCTCATCCCTCTCTCATCCCTCTCATCCCTCTCTCATTGCTCTCTCATCCCTCTCTCATCCCTCTCTCATTGCTCTCTCATCCCTCTCATCCCTCTCTCATCCCTCTCTCATCCCTCTCTCATTGCTCTCTCATCCCTCTATCATTGCTCTCTCATCCCTCTCTCATTCCTCTCTCATCCCTCTCTCATCGCTCCCTCTGTCTTTTTTGCCATTGGTGCACTTGGAAGTGACATTGCGAAATCGATTCTAGCACACAAGCGAATTACCTAAATAAGCACTTTCTGCTTTGTCAAGCAGCAATTGAATAAATGTCCCCTGCACTGTTCGGCATGCATCCACAGGACAATGGCTGGCAAGTCTCATCACTTCTGATTAGAGAGGCTGAGAAATTCTGAAATAAACTCCCTCTCCTTCTCTCAATGCTGGAGGTGAGAATAGCAGAAAAAGAGAACAGAGACAACCATTGTTTGTATGTGTGTGTGTGTTTGTCTGTGTGTGTGTGTGTGTGTGTGTGTGTGTGTGTGTGTGTGTGTGTGTGTGTGTGTGTGTGTGTGTGTGTGTGTGTGTGTGTGTGTGTGTGTGTGTGTGTGTGTGTGTGTGTGTGTGTGTGTGTGTGTGTGTGTGTGTGTGTGTGTGTGCTGTAACTACATCCCTCACCTACAGTCTATCACCTACACCATATGTATAGCACTCTCAAAACTAACACTGCCTTATCCACAGGGGGAGTAATACCTCTCTCAATTTACATTTTAATCCAAGGGGATTTATTTGCATGGGAAACATACATTGCCAAAGCAAGTGAACTAGATACTAAACAACATGCAATAAATACAACATATAAAATTAATAGTAAACATTACACTCTCAAACATTCCAAAAGAATAAAGACATTTCAAATGTCATATTATGTCTATTAATCAAAATTGGATTTGTTTTCAAAGACCTTTGTGGGTCTGTGGAATCTGAGGGAAATATGTGTCTCTAACATGGTCAAAAATTTGGCAGGAGGTTAGGAAGTGCAGCTCAGTTTCCACCTCATTCCACCTCAGTCTTCTCTTGAGAGCCAGGTCTGCCTTCGGTGGCCTTTCTCAAGAGCAATACTATGCTCATTGAGTCTGTACATAGTCAAAGATTTCCTTAAAAGATTTCCTTAAATTTGGGTCAGTCACAGTGGTCCGCTGAGAAGTCAAATCTGCTGTTTAGATTTTCTACTGACAGTTTTTTTTTAGAATTGATAGGGAAGCTGAGAGGTAAAATGTACTTTTTAGGTTTTCTACTGCCAAGTTTATACCTTCACTATTCCAGTGAAACATATTGTCCAGGAAGTTGTCTAAAAGGGATTAAATGTGTTGTTGCCTAATTGTTTTTTGGTAGGTTTCCACACAACTTTCCTTCCAGCTACATAATTCCTTAATATTATTCAGTTCCTTTGGCTTTGATGCCTCATGATTGAGCTTAGTTATGTTCAAGTAGACTGTGATTTTGCTGTTATCTGATAGGGGAGGGTCAGTGGGCTGACTGTGAACACTCCAAGAGTCTCTGGGTTGAGGTCAGTGATAACCTTTTTGGGATAGGGGGGAGCATTTTCACTTTTGGATGAATAGCGTGCCCAGAGTGAACTGCCTCCTACTCTGTCCCAGATGCTAATATATGCATATTATTATTAGTATTTGATAGAAAACACTCTGACATTTCTAAAATTGTTGAATGATGTCTATGAGTATAACATAACTCATTTGGCAGGCGAAAACCTGAGAAAAATCCAACCAGGAAGTGGGAAATCTTAGGTTTGTAGTTTTTCAAAGCTTGGCCGACTGAATACACAGTGTCTATGGAGTCAAGTTGCACTTCCTAGGGCTTCCACTATATGTCAACCGTCTTTAGAAACTTGTTTGAGTATTCTACTATAAAGGAGGGGCTCATAAGACCTGTTTTAGTCAGTGGTCTGGCAGAGTGCTTGGTTTCGTGATGCGCTGTCATGAGAGAGTTAGCTCTCGTTCCAGTGTTTTTCTTCAGACGTAGGAATTCTCCGGTTGGAACCTTATTTATGTTTTATGTTAAAAACATCCAAAAGATTGATCCCATAAATCGTTTGACTTGTTTCTACGACTGTAATGGAACTTTTCGAGTTTTTGTCTGGACGAAGTGCTTGAACTTTATGGAACAAATCAGTCATTTATTGTCGAACTGGGATTCCTGGGAGTGCATTCTGATGAAGATCATCAAAGGTAAGTGAATATTTATAGTGTTGTTTCTAACTTATGTTGACTCCAACATGGCAAATATTTCTCTGGCTGGATTGGGCTCTGAGCGCCGTTCTCTGATTCTGCTTTTTCCGTAAAGTTTTTTTGAAATCTGACGGTTGCATTAACCTCTCAAGGGTAAGTTAAACAAGAAATGCACATGCGCCTGAAAAAACTCTGCGTCACGTTAGGGTCCACTCGTTTCCGACTGGTCTTACTCCCTCCTTTATAAGAATACAATCCTGAAATGATTTCAAAAGACTGTTGACATCTAGTGGGAAGTATAGGAACTGCAAATTGAGTCCTAAGTCAATGGATACTGTAATGGCATTGAATAGAAAACTACAAAACCAAAAAATAATAATACTTCCGGATTGGATTTTTCTCAGGTTTTCGCTAAATCAGTTCTGTTATACTCACAGACACCATTCTAACAATGTTGGAAACGTTAGAGTGTTTTCTATCCAAATCTACCACTTATATGCATACCATATCTTCTGGGGCCGAGTAGCAGGCCGTTTAATTTGGGCATGCTTTTCATCCAAAATTCCAAATGCTGCCCCCTACCCTAGAGAGGTCAAGGAGAAGTCTATCTTTAATTATGTGAATCTTGTATCTTTTATCAAAGGTTATTATGAGTATTTCTGCAAAATCACCTGATGTTTTGGAATCAAAACATTACTGCACGTAACGTGTCAATGTAAACTGAGATTTTTGGATATAAATATGCACATTATCGAACAAAACATACATGTATTGTTTAACATGATGTCCTATGATTGTCATCTGATGAATATCATCAAAGGTTAGTGATTCATTTTATCTACATTTCTGCTTTTTGTAACTTCTATCTTTGGCTGGAAAAATGGCTGTGTGTTTTTTTGGGACTTGGCGGTGATCTAACATAACCATATGTTGTCCTTTCGCTGTAAAGCATTTTTGAAATCGGACACGATGGGTAGATTAACAAGAAGTTTATCTTTCATTTGATGTATTGGACTTTTTAAAGTCTTACATACAATGCGCCCGACAGAGCTGAGTTGTAAGTTGTGACCCATTTCTTTTGTAGTTTCTGTTGCCATAGTTGTGTCCAGTGGGGCTCCTGAGAGGCACGGCGGTCTAAGGCACTGCATCTCAGTCACTACAGACACCCTGGTTCAATTCCAGGCTGTATCGCAACCGGCCATGATTGGGAGTCCCACATATGGGGCAGGGAATGCTGTAACCTCCTGGTAGGTGTTTGTCCCCATGTGTGCTGAGGGTGTCAGGTTCTTGTCCAGTTCTGTCATTTAGGTCACCGCAAACTTGTATATGTCCCTAGGCCTGGAAATGATTGATCCCCCCTTCTAGGATGGGGAAGCTGCCACGGTTAAAGAATGGGGACTCTACAGTGGCCAAAAGTTTTGAGAATGAAACTAATATATATTTTCACAAAGTCTGCTTCTTCAGTGTCTATAGATATTTTTGCCAGATGTTCCTATGGATTACTGAAGTATAATTACAAGCATTTCATAAGTGTCAAAGGCTTTTATTGACAATTACATGAAGTTGATGCAGAGAGTCAATATTTGCAGTGTTGACCCTTCTTTTTCAAGACCTCTGCAATCTGCCCTGGCATGCTGTCAATTCACTTCTGGGCCACATCCTGACTGACGGCAGCCCATTCTTGCATAATCAATGCTTGGACTTTGTCAGAATTTGTCAGTTTCTGTTTGTCCCCCGCCTCTTGAGGATTGACCAATGGGATTAAGGTCTGGGGAGTTTCCTGGCCATGGACCCAAAATATTGATGTTTTGTTCCTCGAGCCACTTAGTTATCACTTTTGCCTTATGGCAAGGTGCTCCATCATGCTGGAAAAGGCATTGTTCATCACCAAACTGTTCCTGGATGGTTGGGAGAAGTTCCTCTCAGAGGATTCTTTATTCATTGCTGTCTTCTTATGCAAAGCTGTGAGTTTACTGTTGGCATGATACAGGACTGATGGTAGCGCTCACCTTGTCCTGCCGCAAACAATCAGAAAGGGGATTCATCAGAGAAAATGACTTTACCCCAGTCCTCAGCAGTCCAATCCCTGTACCTTTTGTAGAATATCAGTCTGTCCCTGATGTTTTTCCTTTCCAGGCAATCCTCCAAAAGTCTTCGCCTCACTGTGCGTGCAGATGCACTCACACCTGCCTGATGCCATTCCTGAGCAAGCTCTGTACTGGTGGTGCCCCGATCCCGCAGCTGAATCAACTTTAGGAGACGGTCCTGGCGCTTGCTGAATAGAGCAAGCCCTCAAGTCCAGGGTGGAGGGACATTAGGTTTTGAGGCACAGTCTCACGAAATGCGTGAATTCACCCGCTGTATGGTAGCAGGGTGAAAGCATGTCCATGGTAGCAAGATGGAAATAACCACTTGTGCATTGGGGAAAGTGTTAATCAATCACTTTTATGCTGTGGCCACCCTCTCAACACTAACAGTGTCTTATCCACAGGGGATGTAACACCTCCCTCTCAACACCAGCATTTCCTGGGGCTAGACCATTGTACAACAACCACCCTCCCTCCGGCTAATATGCTAATATACCCAGACTTTGTGTCTATGCTAATAAGGTAATTGCTCAGTTGAAAATACAGGAATATCTAGCCCTCAGTGGTCAGAACCAATGCTATAATACAGGAGAGTGTGGAGAAGAGAGAGAGTGGAGAGAGAGGAAAGAGAGGGGAGAGAGGAGAGAGAGAGAGGGGAGAGAGGAGAGAGTGGAGAGAGGAGAGAGAGAGTGGAGAGAGGAGATGGAGAGGGGAGAGAGGAGAGAGAGGGGAGAGAGTGAGGAGAGATTTCTATCTGACAGGGGAATGTGGAGAGGAGAGAGAGGAGAGAGAGAGGGGAGAGAGGAGAGAGAGGAGAGAGAGGAGAGAAAGGAGAGAGAGGAGAGATTTCTATCTGACAGGGGAATGTGGAGAGGAGAGAGGAGAGAGAGAGGAGAGGGCAGGGAGAGAGGGAATATCATGCTGTTTCACGGTTTTATGTTGTTACACACACACACACACACACACACACACACACACACACACACACACACACACACACACACACACACACACACACACACACACACACACACACACACACACACACACACACACACACACACACACACACACACACACACACACACACACACACACTTGGACTGTGGTGACAGTGATACAAGATGTTTGGTGTTCCATCTGTCCCTAAGCACTTCCCTGTGGAGCTCCAGAGATCCATCCAAAGTCCACCACATACCACAGGCCAGTATATTGTGGGTAGGGGGGGGGGGTGTTAGTTTGTGTCCATTTATGTTACTCCCCTCCAGCAACCTTCCCTCTATCAATTAGACTTTAAACATTACGCCCAAACACATACACACACACACGCACACGCGCACACACACACACGAACACACGCACATGCACACGCACACACACACACACGCGTGCACATGCACACACACACACACACACACACACGCACACACACACACACACACACACACACACACACACACACACACACACACACACACACACACACACACACACACACACACACACACACACACACACACACACACACACACACACACACACACACACACACACACACACACCCAAACAAACTCACACACACACTTTAAGCATCCCCCTCTCCTCTCCTCTCCTCTCCTCTCCTCCCTCTCCTCTCCTCTCCTCTCCTCTCCTCTCCACTCCTCTCCTCTCCTCTCCACTCCCTCTCCTCTCCTCTCCTCTCCTCTCCTCTCCACTCCTCTCCTCTCCTGTCCCCCTCTCCTCTCCTCTCCTGTCCTCCTCTCCTCTCCCTCTCCTCTCCTCTCCTCTCCTCTCCTCTCCTCTCCTCTCCTCTCCTCTCCTCTCCTCTCCTCTCCTCTCCTCTCCTCTCCTCTCCTCTCCTCTCCTCCTCATCGGCAGACTGCTGAGGAAGAAGGACAGAGTGGTGCAGTGTGTATTTATAGCTAGAGATGGAGGTGTAGAAGTGAATAGATTTGATTGTGACGAATGGGTGTGGACGTGTTGAGCAGAGCAGAAAAGGTCTTCCAGAACACCCGATAGCTCCGCCTCTTCCGCCATGGCTTCCTGACTCTTTATATATAGAGAGGGATATTGTAAAATGGCACTCTATTTCCCCATAGACCCTGGTAAAAAGCAGTGGACTACGTAAGGAACACTATGCTATTTGGGATACAGTGTACTCTGGCTTCCTTAACGTCCAGATATAGCTGTTATATAGCTGTTATACAGCTGTTGTATAGCTGTTATATAGCTGTTAATATAGCTGTTAATATAGCTGTTATATAGCTGTTGTATAGCTGTTATACAGCTGTTATATAGCTGTTATATAGCTGTTATACAGCTGTTATATAGCTGTTATATAGCTGTTATATAGCTGTTATACAGCTGTTGTATAGCTGTTATATAGCTGTTATATAGCTGTTATATAGCTGTTATACAGCTGTTGTATAGCTGTTATATAGCTGTTATATAGCTGTTAATATAGCTGTTATATATAGCTGTTATATAGCTGTTATATAGCTGTTAATATAGCTGTTATATAGCTGTTATATAGCTGTTAATATAGCTGTTATATATAGCTTTATATAGCTGTTATATAGCTGTTAATATAGCTGTTATATAGCTGTTAATATAGCTGTTAATATAGCTGTTGTATAGCTGTTATATAGCTGTTATATAGCTGTTAATATAGCTGTTATATATCTGTTATATATAGCTTTGTATAGCTGTTAATATTGCATTGTATAGCTGTTAATATTGCATTGTATAGCTGTTAATATAGCTGTTATATATCTGTTATATATAGCTTTGTATAGCTGTTAATATTGCATTGTATAGCTGTTAATATTGCATTGTATAGCTGTTAATATAGCTGTTATATATCTGTTATATATAGCTGTTATATAGCTGTTATACAGCTGTTGTATAGCTGTTATATAGCTGTTAATATAGCTGTTAATATAGCTGTTATATAGCTGTTGTATAGCTGTTATACAGCTGTTATATAGCTGTTATATAGCTGTTATACAGCTGTTATATAGCTGTTATATAGCTGTTATATAGCTGTTATACAGCTGTTGTATAGCTGTTATATAGCTGTTATATAGCTGTTAATATAGCTGTTATATAGCTGTTATACAGCTGTTGTATAGCTGTTATATAGCTGTTATATAGCTGTTAATATAGCTGTTATATATAGCTGTTATATAGCTGTTATATAGCTGTTAATATAGCTGTTATATAGCTGTTATATAGCTGTTAATATAGCTGTTATATATAGCTTTATATAGCTGTTATATAGCTGTTAATATAGCTGTTATATAGCTGTTAATATAGCTGTTAATATAGCTGTTGTATAGCTGTTATATAGCTGTTATATAGCTGTTAATATAGCTGTTATATATCTGTTATATATAGCTTTGTATAGCTGTTAATATTGCATTGTATAGCTGTTAATATTGCATTGTATAGCTGTTAATATAGCTGTTCATTCAGTAAACACATTCACTTTAACATGTCAGTATACGAGTTGCTTATTTTTATTTTTTTACTTTAACTTTAGTTAACTAGACAAATCAGTTAAGAACAAATACTTATTACAATGACAGCCTACCCCAGCCAAACCCGGGCGACTCTGGTCCAATCGTGTGCCGCCCTATTGGACTCCCAATCATGTCCGGTTATGATACAGCCAGGTATCGAACCAGGGTCTGTAGTGATGCCTCTAGCACTGAGATGCAGTGACTTAGACCACTGTGATACAGCCTGGAATCGAACGAGGGTGTGTGGTGACGCCTCTAGCACTGAGATGCAGTGACTTAGACCACTGTGATACAGCCTGGAATCGAACGAGGGTGTGTGGTGATGCCTCTAGCACTGAGATGCAGTGACTTAGACCACTGTGATACAGCCTGGAATCGAACGAGGGTGTGTGGTGACGCCTCTAGCACTGAGATGCAGTGACTTAGACCACTGTGATACAGCCTGGAATCGAACGAGGGTGTGTGGTGAACTAGCACTGAGATGCAGTGACTTAGACCACTGTGATACAGCCTGGAATCGAACGAGGGTGTGTGGTGACGCCTCTAGCACTGAGATGCAGTGACTTAGACCACTGTGATACAGCCTGGAATCGAACGAGGGTGTGTGGTGACGCCTCTAGCACTGAGATGCAGTGACTTAGACCACTGTGATACAGCCTGGAATCGAACGAGGGTGTGTGGTGACGCCTCTAGCACTGAGATGCAGTGACTTAGACCACTGTGATACAGCCTGGAATCGAACGAGGGTGTGTGGTGA
>NC_060181.1:4080909-4110909 GCF_021184085.1 Oncorhynchus gorbuscha
GTGAGGTCAAACCCCCGAGCTGACAACGTACAAATCTGTCGTTTTGCCCCTGAACAGGCAGTTAACCCACTGTTCCCAGGCCGTCATTGAAAATAAGAATATGTTCTTAACTGACTTGCCTGGTTAAATACCAATTAAAAAATTAATTAAAAAATTCAACTAAAGGCTGCTCACTCTTTAAGGTCTGGTCCAATGCTCTCGTGTTTAAGTCATCTGTTGTTTGGGTTAAGAGATAACCTTCCTGCGGAACAATAGATAGCCCGCCAGTACACTCCGAACTCTAAACAGGCTGTGAGAGACACAGTGGAGAAATTAGGAATAGTTTAATAATAATAATAATAATTTGTTTATTTGGAGAAATTAGTTTGTACAGAATTGTATGTCAATACAACAGGTTAAACATATATTTATAAAGATTATGATTATAAGAGAGTTGTTAACTTTAGAAGGTGCCCAATTCCTCTGTCACGAATATTACCGAAGGTGACTCCCCTTCTTGTTCGGGTGGCGCTCGGCGGTCGTCGTCGCTGGTCTACTAGCTATCGCCGATCCGTTGTTCTGTGTTCGTTTAGTTTTGTCTAATTGGTTGCACCTGTTTCTAGTTTGGTTGTTAGGATAGGATTATATATAGTCTGTTTAGCCCGCTTCAGTTTCGTGCGGGCTCGTTCGTCTGTTTTGTTGTTTGAGTGTATTTTTGTTTGCATTTGGGTTTCACGCTGTCCGTTTATATTTCTGTTCATTTGTGTTTTCACTTTTGTACGTGTTATGTTTCCGGGACATTAAAGCGTGTTGTTTTTCCCACATCTTTTGCTCTCTGCGCCTGACTCCACACCTCTTCACTCATTTACCGTAACATCCTCTTTACGGGAAAATATCATAATAAATCATTATATTATATTACCATATCATCTGATGTGTCTACAGTATAATTCTGTTTCAGGTTTATTAATAAAACTTCCTGTCCAATATGCAGTAAACTTGATTAATGATTTCAGAATGTAGCTAAGTACATTTTCATGTTATTTCTTCCGGGACTGATGACAATCAAGTCATTTTTTCTTCGTCATGTTTATCAATCATTCTGTGTCTCTCACTTTGAACTCCACGGAAGTAGGTAGTAGTGTGGTTCTGGTACCAGTTTTGATTGACATTTTATAAATCTGTGCTGTGGACAGGGTAAATCATAACTTCTCAGCGATAGTCCTCGTTCCCCCCCCCCGTCTCGGGAAGTGTTTTTCTTCCGCCTGTGTGACTGAGGGTATGAAATCTGACTCCACTTGAAGCTGGGATCTCATGATAAATAATTACTTTTGGGGTATGTTTATTTAGAGGGAAATCTATATTTAGACATTACATTCAACAGGATTATTAATCTGCAGTTGCTACTGTACATTGATTTTTGGACATATAAAGTAATGATATATACCCACTGATGCATGAAACATATACAGTTCCTTCTGAATGTATTCAGAGCCTTCCGCATTTTGTAACATTACAGCCTTATTCTAGAATGGATTAATTAGTTTTTTTCCCCCTCATCAAGATACACACAATACCCAATTTCTCACACCGTACACTCCATCGATGTCACGACTTCTGCCGAAGTCGAAGCCTCTGCTTGTTCGGGCGGTACTCGGAGGTCGACGTCGCCGGCCTTCTAGCCATCGCCGATCCAGTTTTTTATTTTCCATTTGTTTTGTCTCGTTTTCCCACACACCTGGTTTTCAGTTCCCTCCATATGTGTTGTGTATTTAAACCTTCTGTTGTCCCCATATCTTTGTGTGGTATTGTTTATTGTAAGTGCTTGTGCACATTTTTTTTGACTGGTGCGCGTCAGGTTATCGTGCCCATACTTTGTATTTCTGATGCCGTTGGTTTTACTATTAAAAGTTCCGGCAAGTTCTGCTCTCCTGTGTCTGACTTCCCTGCCACCAGATATTCCCTCCTTACAATCGTTGAGAGGTACGGGCGGCCCACCTTGGTGCAGGATGTCACTCGTTATGTCAACTCCTGTTCCGTATGTGCCCAAACCAAGTCTCCCGGAATGCTCCAGCAGGGACCTGTACATCAGCGACCCTGGTCTCATCTGTCCATTGACTTTGTAACCGATCTCCCCTCTGATGGTTTCACCACCATTCTGGATAGATTTTTGAAGTCATGTCATTTTTATTCCTCTTCAAAGGTCTCCCCACTGCTCTTCAGGTCGCTGAGGCACTCTTCCAGCAGGTCTTCCGGCATTATGGCATTCAGTAGGACATCGCCGCCGACCGTGGCCCCGAATTCACATCACGAGTTTGGAGAGCATTCATGGAGAAGCTCGGAGTCACGATCAGCCTCACTTCTGGGTACCTGCCTCAGTTCAATGGGCAGATGGAGAGGATGAACCAAGAGCTGGGTAGGAACCCTGAGGAATCACGGTCTGGACCAGCAGGGTGAGTGGGCACAAATCTTTCCATAGTCAGAGTACGCCCAGAATTCGCTACGACACTCCTCCACTGGGTTGATTCCCCTCCAGTGTGTTCTGGTTTGACAGCCGGCCCTGGCACCGAGGCTCCTGGGATTGATGAGTGGTTCCGGCAAAAGGACAATGGACAGACCGCCACCGCAATGAGACCGTTGTGTTCCACCCTGGGGATCACGTCTGGTTCTCTACCAGGAACCTCCCACTCCGCCTGCCCTGCAAGAAACTGATCCCCCGGTTTGTGGGGCCGTTCAAGGTTCTCTGGAGGGTTAACAAGGTGACGTGTAGGTTACAACTACCCAGTCACTACCATATCTCACCCTCGTTTCATGTCTCCCTTCTCAGGCCGGTGGTTCCTGGTCCATCAGACGATGCTGTCCCCCACAACACCCCACCACTCCCCCCTGGACATCAAGGACAGTGTATGCCCTGCTAGAACCCTGGCATTGTGGGGGTCAGCTCCAGTATCTGGTGGACTGGGAAGGATATGGCCCTGAGGAGTGGTGTTGGGTTCTGGTGGAGGACATTCTGGATCCCAACATCAATCGTGATTTCCACCTTCGCTGGCCCACATCAACCCACTCCTCGTCCCCGGGGTCATCCTCCTGGTCGGCGTTGTCCTGTGGCAGGAGCTGCGTGTCTACTCCTGCTTCTCCCCTCCGGTGTCACCGGAATACTAACCACCGGCCCTCATCGTTATGATTCACACCTAGATCTCATCGTTATGAGTCACACCTGGATCTCATCGTTATGATTCACACCTGCATCTCCTTTAAAGGTTCCTTCCTTTTGTTCATCACTCAGTTGCTATTGATCCTGTGATCATATTCCACTTCTGTCACACAAACATGTTTCATTAAACCTTTCAGCTCCTTCAGCGTCATTGTGACATTACCCAATAAATACATAGGAAAAAACATTTTGTTGATTTTGTTTTGCATATATTATATTATTTGCATATAAAATAAATAAAAAATGAAATATCACGTTTACACAAGTAGTCATAGCCTTTATGCAGGACTTTGTTGAAGCACTTTTGGAAGCGAAAACAGCCTCTAGTCTTCTTGGGTAGGATGCTACAAGCTTGGCACACCTTTATTTGGGGAGTTTCTCCCATTCTTCTCTGCAGATCCTCTCAAGCTCTGTCAGGTTGGATGGGGAGCGTCACTGCAAAGCTATTTTGAGGTCTCTCCAGAGATGTTCGATCGGGTTCAAGTTGAGCTGTGGCTGAGCCACTTAAGGACATTCAAAGACTTGTCCAGAAGCCACTCCTGCATTGTCTGGGCTGTATGCTTAGGGTTGTTGTCCTGTTGGATGGTGAACCTTAGCCCCCACTATGGAGCAGGTTTTCTTCAAGGATCTACCTGTACTTTGCTCCATTCATCTTTGCCTCGATTCTGACTAGTTCCTGCCGCTGAAAAACATCCCCACAGCATGATGCTGCCCCCACCATACTTCATTGTAGAGATGGTGCCAGGTTTCCTCCAGATATGACGCTTGGCATTCAGGCCAAAGAGTTCAATCTTGGTTTCATCAGACCAGATAATCTTGTTTCTCATGGTCTGAGAGTCTTTAGGTGCCTTTTGGCAAACTCCAAGCGGGCTGTCATGTGCCTTTTACTGAGGAGTAGCTTTGTTTGGCCATTCTAACATAAAGGCCTGATTGTTGTGCAGCAGAGATGGCTGTCCTTCTGGAAGGTTCTCCCATCTCCACAGAGGAACTGTAGAGCTCTGTCAGAGTGACCATTGGTTTCTTGGTCACCTCCCTGACCAAGAACCTTCTCCCCTGATTGCTCAGTTTGGCTGGGCGGCCGGCTCTAGGAAGAGTCTTGGTGGTTCCAAACATGGAGGCCACTGTGTTCTTGGGGACCTTCAATGCTGCACAACTGTTTTGGTACACTTCTCCAGACCAGTCAACTGTGGTACCGTATATATACAGGTGGACAAGTTGTAGAAACATGTCAAGGAAGATCAATGGAAACAGGATGTACCTCAGCTCAATGTAGAGTCTCTATACTTATGTAAATAGGGAATTTTAGGTTTTTTGTTTTCAATAAATTTGCACACAAAAAAATATATATAATATATAATATGTATGTAGATTGATGAGGAAATTGTTTTATTTAATCCATTGTAGAATAAGGCTGTAACGTAATACATTGTGGAAGAAGTCAAGTGGTCTGAATACTTCCCGAAGGCTCTGTAACGTGTAAATGACTCATGAGTTCAACTGTCACAATCCATCACAACCCAACATATGAACCTGTTTTACTCCAATGTTTCTAAGTAAATGTCAACATACACTGTATAGCCTCATAACATGGTTCAAACTATCATGTTGATATAATGTTGATATCATGGATGGTCAGTCATGATAGCTCTGTCTATGAATTTGAGCTTTTTACCAACAAAAGTGGTGGGGAGTCCTCTTGTTTTTTTTTTTTTTTTTAAACTCCAGATTGCCCCTTTACTGTATATGTTAATTCCAGTGAACATGTCTGACTGCAGGACACAGAGAACTGTGTGTAGGGTTATCGTGATGTGACCAATTAAAGAGACGACGCTGGTAACAGCTGAGATCTGTTTCCGTGACAACAGAGACAACGCTGGTAACAGCTGAGATCTGTTTCCGTGACAACAGAGACAACGCTGGTAACAGCTGAGATCTGTTTCCGTGACAACAGAGACAACGCTGGTAACAGCTGAGAACTGTTTCCGTGACAACAGAGACAACGCTGGTAACAGCTTAGATCTGTTTCCGTGACAACAGAGACAACGCTGGTAACAGCTGAGATCTGTTTCCGTGACAACAGAGACAACGCTGGTAACAGCTGAGATCTGTTTCCGTGACAACAGAGACAACGCTGGTAACAGCTGATATCTGTTTCCGTGACAACAGAGACAATGCTGGTAACAGCTGAGATCTGTTTCCGTGACAACAGAGACAACGCTGGTAACAGCTGAGAACTGTTTCCGTGACAACAGAGACAACGCTGGTAACAGCTTAGATCTGTTTCCGTGACAACAGAGACAACGCTGGTAACAGCTTAGATCTGTTTCCGTGACAACAGAGACAACGCTGGTAACAGCTGAGATCTGTTTCCGTGACAACAGAGACAACGCTGGTAACAGCTGTGGTAACAGCTGAGATCTGTTTCCGTGACAACAGAGACAACGCTGGTAACAGCTGAGATCTGTTTATTTGACAGCAGGTAATATATTGTTGTGTAGTACTGATCTGCATTAGAAAGACACTGTAATGTTGTGTAGGACACACACCCGCTCATACACACAACAAAAACCAAACGCTAACACACGACAGACAAGCACACACACGCATGAGCAGAAAGCAGAAGAGACCTTTTGTCTGTGTAGTAGTTGCTGATGTGTGAAGGAGAGCTCGCAACTGAATTGATAGGAGTCGACATTGTCTGTGAAAAGCAATAATGTGCCACTCAACGGCTGCTTCTAAGAATATTAAACAAAACTATGAGAGGTGGAGACACCTGGGAATACTGAGGAGTACACTGGGAGAGATGGAGACACCTGGGAATACTGAGGAGTACACTGGGAGAGATGGAGACACCTGGGAATACTGAAGAGTACATTGGGAGAGATGGAGACACTACCCTGGCGTTACAAGCGCCATGCTCTACCAACTGAGCTACAGAAGGACAGAAGTAGACTGTGATTTTGCTGTGGTCTGATAGGGGTGTCAGTGGGCTGACTGTGAACGCTCTGAGAGACTCTGGGTTTTATTTTATTTATTTTACCTTTATTTAACCAGGCAAGTCAGTTAAGAACATATTCTTATTTTCAATGACGGCCTGGGAACAGTGGGTTAACTGCCTGTTCAGGGGCAGAATGACAGATTTGTACCTTGTCAGCTCGGGGGTTTGAACTCGCAACCTTCCGGTTACTAGTCCAACGCTCTAACCACTAGGCTACGCTGAGGTCAGTGATAAAGTAGTCTACAGTACTACTGCCAAGAGATGAGCTATAGGTGTACCTACCATAGGAGTCCCCTCGAAGCCTACCATTGACTATGTGCAGACCCAGATTACGCTCCCGGATACGGGTTTGCTCGTCGCAAAAGGTTGACATCTTCACCCCCTATAATAAAAACTGTCACGTCATCTGCATAGGCAGACAGTGCTGTCGTGGGACTCTTAGAAAACAAAGCATTGGTTAAATTGGCAGACAATATAACATTTACATTTAAGTCATTTAGCAGACGACAATATAACTGTCCTGAAATTGGGCATCCCTGCCTAATGCCCTTTTGGACGTT
The DNA here is from genome assembly GCF_021184085.1 of Oncorhynchus gorbuscha. Taxonomy (NCBI): domain Eukaryota; kingdom Metazoa; phylum Chordata; class Actinopteri; order Salmoniformes; family Salmonidae; genus Oncorhynchus; species Oncorhynchus gorbuscha. Next base: position 4,087,661 of record NC_060181.1, read on the forward strand.
AATGGGGCAGCTCAACCCACCCCCCCCACCCCCATCACCATACATGAGGCCCCAGTATACAGTAAACTCATCCAAGACAAAAACCCTCCCCAAACCCAAAAGCTTTCATTGTTTAAACAAGTACGGGTGGTCCACACGGTCAAAAGCCTTGTCCTGATCCAAAGAAAATAAACCCACATTCACATAAGACAGTTTACAAATGTCTAAAACATCTCTTATTAGAAACATCTACTATAGAGCGGTCAGGTACACAGTAAGACTGGTCCTTGTGGACCAACAGTCCCAGATATTCTATAAACCTGTTTGAGAGACACTTAGATATAATTTTATATTCTGCACACAGCAATGCAACAGGTCACCAGTTTTTTAAAAGAGCCAAATACCCTTTTTTTGGCAACAATGAAAGCACAGCACATTGATAGGATACAGGAAGAGAACCCTCATTAAAAGATTTGACTACGACTTCATAAAAATCCCCCCCAATAGACCCCCAATAAATGCTTATAGAACTCAGACAGTAAACCATCGATGCCAGGGCAACGGCCTGATGAGAGCTGCAGCTCCCACAGAGTAATGTCCAAAGCAGTTCTCTGCTCAGGGCCCAATTGAGAAAGACCGTGTAACAACTGTTCAGTACACAGAGGATCACAATCCTCCTCCTTGTAGAGGTCAGAGTAGAAATCCACGGCATGTTGGCGCATCTCACCGTCATCCGTGGTCACCTTGGAGACGAAGGCAGACCATCTGTTTGCGTTATAATGTCGACTGTCCTCGTGGTTAAAAAAATAAAACATATGCTAGAAGCATCCATATCCTTCAGGGTAGCAAAGCTAAACCTAATCAAGGCACCCTTCACTCTTTCATGTAGAAACAACCTCAGTTCATGGCTCTTGTCCTGTAAGTTCATGACTAGTCCAGGGTCGTTCTGAGTGAGCAGCTTCAATTCAATAGACTTGATGTCCTGTTCAAAGGGCCGTGATATTCTCTTTAACTTCAATACGAGACAGAGCAGTATACTGTTAACAAAACACACATATTTGGGCCTTCCCAACCTCCCACCATTGACTCAAGGACTCAATAACCTTTATAATAACTCTGTTTATCGAAAACTTTTAACAAAACTTGGCATCATGTAATAACTAAACATTAAAATACCAATAAAAGTGGACAGAACAAGTGAATATCAGCAATAACACTATGGTGATCAGAGTAACCCACAGGAGTGATGTCATACCTTCCAACCCTACTAGAGTAGTGATCAGATACATACAACCTGTCTAACCTTCCAACCCTACTACAGTAGTGATCAGATACATACCACCTGTCTAACCTTCCAACCCTACTAGAGTAGAGCTCAGATACATACCACCTGTCTAACCTTCCAACCCTACTACAGTAGTGATCAGATACATACAACCTGTCTAACCTTCCAACCCTACTACAGTAGTGATCAGATACATACAACCTGTCTAACCTTCCAACCCTACTACAGTAGTGATCAGATACATACAACCTGTCTAACCTTCCAACCCTACTACAGTAGTGATCAGATACATACCACCTGTCTAACCTTCCAACCCTACTACAGTAGTGATCAGATACATACCACCTGTCTAACCTTCCAAACCTACTAGAGTAGAGCTCAGATACATACCACCTGTCTAACGCTGCACCGACACAACCTTCATGAACTCTCCACACATCAGAAAGCTCAAACTCGTGAGGTTCTTCAGCAGTGCGGTCCACAGTAAAATCCACTGTACAGTTCCAGTCCCCACCTAAAACCATACACCCCTCTTGGTCACACTGTCTTAAGGTTTCCTTTAGTTGATCAAATACAGCAATACGCTCTGTACCCTCATTAGGAGCATAAACATACATTTTAAAATAAACATAACATCTGCCTTGATCAAAACAACCTGAACCTTGACAATCTCTGTTGTAGATACCACAGTCACCCCACAGTCACCCCACAGTCACCCCACAGTCACCCCACAGTCACCCCACAGTCACCCCAAAACCTGAGGAAAACAAGATGGCCACCGCAGCACTGAAATTAGTACCCGTGACTGAGTACATGCTGCCCCTCCCACCACATACCCCAGTCAACCTCATTTTCCTCATCACTATGTGTCTCCTGTAGGAAAACTACATTAAGCCTGTTCTGTTTTATTACTTCTAATACCCAAGCCCTCTTATTCCTGTCCCTTCCCCCATTAATATTGACAGAACCTCCCCTTAGTACCTCCATTTAGAAAAAGAGAAAGAAAAGCAGAAGAAACCACAGAGAAACCAGACGAAGAGAGAGAGAGAAAAACATCATCATCACTGTTTTAATTTTCTCCGAACCACGTTTCCCGCTACCTTTTGTTGCCGTGACAGCAGTAACACATTTCCTCAAGCGAGAGCGCTTCTTCATACTCAACTGGTCTAACCTCAACGTCTTCTGTAACACCACAGCTGACCTCACAAACTTATCGAAGAAAAATCTGCCAATTTGACAGAATTCCCAAAAGTCTGGTCCAGGAAGTCATTTACCTCCTATTGTGGCTGCTCTACCACTGTCGGCCCACCTAATATATATGTATATATGCCACCTCTCCCTACATCAGTGGGCTCAGGCACTACGAGGACCACCTGCGCCTCTCGCAACACCTTCTACCTTTTTGGGCAAGCATGTCACTTTTGGCCAACATCCCCACACTTGAAACATCGTTGAATACCGGTACGAGCATAAGCCATTACCAGTCTGTTGTCATACTTGACTTTAAACGATAACCACAAAGCCTCTTCTCCTCCATCCCTCTCCTCCTTCTCCTCCTCCTCACCTCCTTTCCCACTATCTTACGCCTCTCCTCTCTTCCTCCTCTCCTCCTCTCATCTTCTCCTCCTCTTCTCCCCCTTTCCCTCCTCCTCTCCTCCTCTCCTCCTTTCTTTCTCTCCTCTTCTTCTCCTGTCCTCCTCCTCCTTTCCTCTTCTTCTCCTTTCCTCCTTTCCTCCTCTCCTTCACCTCTCCTCCTCTCCTCCTTTCTTCCTCTCCTCCTTTCTTCCTCTCCTCCTCTTCTCCTTTCCTCCTCTCCTTCTCCTCTCCTCCTCTCCTCCTCTCCTCCTTTCCTCCTCTCCTCCTCTCCTCTTTTTCTCCTCTCCTCCTCTCCTCCTCTCCTCATTTCCTCCTCCTCTCCTCCTCTCCTCATTTCCTCTTCTTCTCCATTCCTCCTTTCTTCCTCTCCTCCTCTCCTCCTTTCCTCTTCCTCTCCTCCTTTCCTCTCCTCCTCCTTTCCTCCTCCTTTCCTCTTCCTCTCCTCCTTTCCTCTCCTCCTCCTTTCCTCCTCCTTTCCTCCTCCTTTCCTCTCCTCTCCTCCTTTCCTCCTCCTCTCCTCCTTTCCTCTCCTCCTCTCCTCCTTTCCTCTTCCTCTCCTCCTTTCCTCTCCTCCTCATTTCCTCCTCCTCTCCTCCTCTCCTCCTTTCCTCTTCCTCTTCTCCTTTCCTCTCCTCCTCCTTTCCTCCTCTTCTCCTCCTCTCCTCCTTTCCTCTTCTCCTCCTTTCCTCCTCCTCCTCTCCTCCTCTCTGCTCTTCTTCTCTACCACTTTACTCTCCATGTTGCCAAGGCAACAGCCAATACCCACCTTGGAGCTCTGAGTTGGAGGGGGAGCGCTCAATTGTGTACCTGAAGGTAGTGTGTGTGTGTGTGTGTGTGTGTGTGTGTGTGTGTGTGTGTGTGTGTGTGTGTGTGTGTGTGTGTGTGTGTGTGTGTGTGTGTGTGTGTGTGTGTGTGTGTGTGTGTGTGTGTGTGTGTGTGTGTGTGTGTGTGTTATATAAGAACCTCTTTACATCAAACTTCTTCGGGAAAAATATAATTGACTGTTTCAGCAGTCAAACACCTAGAAATGTCAGACATCCCCCTGAATCTCTGATTCAGCAGTCAAACACCTCAGACACCTCAGACAACCCCCCCCCCTGCCTCTCAAGGTTTGGGGACACTGTAAAGTCCATGGAGAATAAGAGCACCTCCTCCAAGCTGCCCACGGCACTGAGACTAGGAAATACTGTCACCACTGATAAATCCACAATTATCGAGAATTTGAATAAGCATTTCTCTACGGCTGGCCATGCTTTCCACCTGGTTACTCCTACCCTGGCCAAGCCCCCCCCCCCGCTTCTTCTTCACCCAAATCCAGACAGCTGATGTTCTGAAAGAGCTGCAAAATCTGAATCCCTAGAAAACAGCTGGGATAGACAATCTGGACCCTGTCTTCCTAAAATTATCCGCCGCAATTGCTGCAACCCCTATTACTAGTCTGTTCAACCTCTCTTTTTTATCGTCTGAGATTCCTAAAGATTGGAAAGCGGGCGCGGTCATCACGCTCTTCAAAGGGGGAGTAACTCAAGACCCAAATTGTTACAGACCTATATCCATCCTGCCCTGCCTTTCTAAAGTCGAGCCTTTCTAAAGCCAAGTGAACAAACAGATCACCGAACATTTCGAATTCCACCCGGCACAGCCAGAAGAGGACTGGCCAACCCTCAGAGCCTGGTTCCTCTCGGTTCCTGCCTTTTCTAGGGAGTTTTTCCTAGCCACTGTGCTTCTACATCTGCATTGCTTGCTGTTTGGGGTTTTAGGCTGGGTTTCTGTACAGCACTTTGTGACATCGCCTGATGTAAAAAGGGCTTTATAAATACATTTGATTGATTGATTGACTGACTTTCTCCGCTATGCAATCTGGTTTCAGAGCTGGTCATGGGTGCACCTCAGCCACGCTCAAGGTCCTAAACGACATCATAACCTCCATCGCTAAAATACAATACTGTGCAGCCGTATTCATTGACCTGGCCAAGGCTTTCGACTCTGTCAATCACTGTATTCTTATCGGCAAACTCAACAGCCTTGGTTTCTCAAATGACTACGTCGCCTGGTTCACCAACTACTTCTCAGATAGAGTTCAGTGTGTCAAATCAGAGGTCCTGTTGTCCGGACCTCTAGCAGTCTCTATGGGGTGCCACAGGGTTCAACTCTCGGGCCAACTCTTTTCTCTGTATACATCAATGATGTCGCTCTCGCTGCTGGTGATTCTTTGATCCACCTCTATGCAGAAGACACCATTCTGTATACATCTGGCCCCTCGTTGGACACTGTGTTAACTAACCTCCAGACGAGCTTCAATGCCAGTCAACACTCCTTCCGTGGCCTTCAACTGCTCTTAAATGCTAGTAAAACAAAATGCAGGCTCTTCAACCAATCGCTGCCTGCACCTGCTGTTGCAGGAATTTAATTCCTCTGTTTTAATTCCCAATTAAAATTAAACATTCTGTCAATTCATAAGAATTTGTATGATCCTTATTTTATAGAGATCGACAGAGCCTGGTGTTAAAGTCAAATAGCAGCCTTTATTCACGAGAGTACTGAACACGATACAGTTTACCACAGGTTGTAAACTGAAAATGACGTCATTAGTTTCAGCACCAATCCGTGCCATCTCCGTTCCAGTACAAAGGCTGTATGGTTCTCACATCGTCTCTCCCTATAAAGATCATATAATTTATGAGTCAAGGTCTTCTTGTGTAGATCAGCATTCTAGCCAGTCTGAAGATATCGTTCATTCATTTCTACCAAGGAACAGACAGTCATTGTTCTAACTCTTGACCACATTCACACACATTATTTTCAGTACTGGGATCAAGAAAGAAAACTCATACATATACAGTAACATAATAGTATTCTGATTAGTACATATACAGTAACATAATAGGATTCGGATTAGTACATATACAGTAACATAATAGTATTCTGATTAGTCAGTCCTGATTGAAATGTATACATAATTAGTCATCATTGATAAAAAATTCCCTTAACACCTGCCCGCCTAGCATCACTACTCTGGACGGTTCAAACTTAGAATATGTGGACAACTATAAATACCTAGGTGTCTGGTTAGACTGTAAACCTTCCAGATTCACATTAAGCATCTCCAATCCAAAATTAAATCTAGAATCATCTTCCTATTTCGCTACAAAGCCTCCTTCACTCATGCTGCCAATTGTACCCTCGTAAAACTGACTATCCTACCAATCCTTGACTTCGGAGATGTCATTTACAAATTAGCCTCCAACACTCTACTCAGCAAAGTGGATGCAGTCTATCACAGTGCCATCCGTTTTGTCACCAAAGCCCCATATACTACCCACCACTGCAACCTGTGTGATCTCGTTGTCTGGTCCTTGCTACATATTCATCACCAGACCCACTGGCTCCAGGTCCTCTATAAGTATTTGCTAGGTAAAGCCCCGCCTTATCTCAGCTCACTGGTCACCATAGCAACACCCACCTGTAGCCCGCGCTCCAGCAGGTATATTTCACTGGTCATCTCCAAAACCAACACCTCTTTTGGCCGCCTTTCCATCCAGTTCTCTGCTGTCAATGACTGGAACGAATCTGTGAGCTGTCAGAGCAGCTCACAGATGACTGCAGCTGTACACAGCCTATCTGTAAATAGCCCATCCAACAAACTACCTACCTCATCCCCATATTTGTTTTTGTTTTTCTGCTCTTTTTTGCATACCAGTATCTCTACTTGCACATCCTTATTTGCACATCTATCACTCCAGTGTTAATGCTAATTTGTAATTACTTCGCCACTATTGGCCTATTTATTGCCTTACCTCTCTGTTTCAGCAGTCAAACACCTAGACACCTCAAACATCCCCTGCCTCTCTGTTTCAGCCGTCAAACACCTAGACACCTCAAGCATCCCCTGCCTCTCTGTTTCAGCAGTCAAACACCTAGACACCTCAAACATCCCCTGCCTCTCTGTTTCAGCAGTCAAACACCTAGACACCTCAAACATCCCCTGCCTCTCTGTTTCAGCAGTCAAACACCTAGACACCTCAAACATCCCCTGCCTCTCTGTTTCAGCAGTCAAACACCTAGACACCTCAAACATCCCCTGCCTCTCTGTTTCAGCAGTCAAACACCTAGACACCTCAAACATCCCCTGCCTCTCTGTTTCAGCAGTCAAACACCTAGACACCTCAAACATCCCCTGCCTCTCTGTTTCAGCAGTCAAACACCTAGACACCTCAAACATCCCCTGCCTCTCTGTTTCAGCAGTCAAACACCTAGACACCTCAAACATCCCCTGCCTCTCTGTTTCAGCAGTCAAACACCTAGACACCTCAAGCATCCCCTGCCTCTCTGTTTCAGCAGTCAAACACCTAGACACCTCAAGCATCCCCTGCCTCTCTGTTTCAGCAGTCAAACACCTAGACACCTCAAACATCCCCTGCCTCTCTGTTTCAGCAGTCAAACACCTAGACACCTCAAGCATCCCCTGCCTCTCTGTTTCAGCAGTCAAACACCTAGACACCTCAAACATCCCCTGCCTCTCTGTTTCAGCAGTCAAACACCTAGACACCTCAAACATCCCCTGCCTCTCTGTTTCAGCAGTCAAACACCTAGACACCTCAAACATCCCATGCCTCTAGGTCCTGACATAATCACATCTCAGATATCACACATCAATTTGTCTAAATAACATGAATCCTTCCTGTACATGGGAGGATGCTGTCTCAGTAAATAACATGAATCCATCCTTTACATGGGAGGATGCTGTCTCAGTAAATCACATGAATCCATCCTTTACATGGGAGGATGCTGTCTCAGGAAATCACATGAATCCATCCTTTACATGGGAGGATGCTGTCTCAGTAAATAACATGAATCCATCCTTTACATGGGAGGATGCTGTCTCAGTAAATCACATGAATCCATCCTGTACATGGGAGGATGCTGTCTCAGTAAATAACATGAATCCTTCCTGTACATGGGAGGATGCTGTCTCAGTAAATAACATGAATCCATCCTTTACATGGGAGGATGCTGTCTCAGTAAATCACATGAATCCATCCTTTACATGGGAGGATGCTGTCTCAGGAAATCACATGAATCCATCCTTTACATGGGAGGATGCTGTCTCAGTAAATAACATGAATCCATCCTTTACATGGGAGGATGCTGTCTCAGTAAATCACATGAATCCATCCTGTACATGGGAGGATGCTGTCTCAGTAAATAACATGAATCCATCCTGTACATGGGAGGATGCTGTCTCAGTAAATAACATGAATCCTTCCTGTACATGGGAGGATGCTGTCCCAGTAAATAACATGAATCCATCCTTTACATTGGAGGATGCTGTCTCAGTAAATAACATGAATCCATCCTTTACATGGGAGGATGCTGTCTCAGTAAATAACATGAATCCATCCTTTACATGGGAGGATGCTGTCTCAGTAAATAACATGAATCCATCCTGTACATGGGAGGATGCTGTCTCAGTAAATCACATGAATCCATCCTTTACATGGGAGGATGCTGTCTCAGTAAATAACATGAATCCATCCTGTACATGGGAGGATGCTGTCTCAATAAATAACATGAATCATTCCTGTACATGGGAGGATGCTGTCTCAATAAATAACATGAATCCGTCCTGTACATGGGAGGATGCTGTCTCAATAAATAACATGAATCCTTCCTTTACATGGGAGGATGCTGTCTCAATAAATAACATGAATCCTTCCTTTACATGGGAGGATGCTGTCTCAGTAAATAACATGAATCCTTCCTTTACATGGGAGGATGCTGTCTCAGTAAATAACATGAATCCATCCTGTACATGGGAGGATGCTGTCTCAGTAAATAACATGAATCCATCCTTTACATGGGAGGATTTCTGTCTCAATAAATAACATGAATCCATCCTGTACATGGGAGGATGCTGTCTCAGTAAATAACATGAATCCATCCTGTACATGGGAGGATGCTGTCTCAATAAATAACATGAATCCATCCTTTACATGGGAGGATGCTGTCACAGTAAATAACATTAATCCATCCTGTACATGGGAGGATGCTGTCTCAGTAAATAACATGAATCCATCCTGTACATGGGAGGATGCTGTCTCAGTAAATAACATGAATCCATCCTGTACATGGGAGGATGCTGCCTCAGTAAATAACATGAATCCATCCTGTACATGGGAGGATGCTGTCTCAGTAAATAACATGAATCCATCCTGTACATGGGAGGATGCTGTCTCAGTAAATAACAAGAATCCATCCTGTACATGGGAGGATGCTGTCTCAGTAAATAACATGACTCCATCCTTTACATGGGAGGATTTCTGTCTCAATAAATAACATGAATCCTTCCTTTACATGGGAGGATGCTGTCTCAGTAAATAACATGAATCCATCCTGTACATGGGAGGATGCTGTCTCAGTAAATAACATGAATCCATCCTGTACATGGGAGGATGCTGTCTCAGTAAATAACATGAATCCATCCTGTACATGGGAGGATGCTGTCTCAGTAAATAACATGAATCCATCCTGTACATGGGAGGATGCTGTCTCAGTAAATAACATGAATCCATCCTGTACATGGGAGGATGCTGTCTCAGTAAATAACATGAATCCATCCTGTACATGGGAGGATGCTGTCTCAGTAAATAACATGAATCCATCCTGTACATGGGAGGATGCTGTCTCAGTAAATAACATGAATCCATCCTGTACATGGGAGGATGCTGTCTCAGTAAATAACATGAATCCATCCTGTACATGGGAGGATGCTGTCTCAGTAAATAACATGAATCCATCCTGTACATGGGAGGATGCTGTCTCTGTAAATAACATGAATCCTTCCTGTACATAAAGTCTTAAGCATATTTAGTCTGTTGTTGAAAATATGACTTCATTCGTAGGAAAACACAGGTTTGGGGGGGGAACATTTCAGAACAATCTTTTGTTAGTCATTGGAGAAATGCATTTTGGGCAATGGTGTTCTACACTGCCTTTTTGGTGTCCACATGTAGTTTATATATGAACAAAAATGTGTTAGCAAACCAATATTGTGAACTACCAGGTTGTCACCTAAATAATTATAATATAATAGTAGCCTTAAGTAGTCAAAAAAATCAAAAAATAGAATGCCAATACTGTTTTATACACTTGTTATCACCTAATTCTTTGGGATTTTGCTGCACTTTTTTCGTGTAGGCATCAGTAGGCCTACACTATTTTCTTCATAACACATTGCATATTTCATATTCTACAATATTTTCATCATAATGCATTTAATGCAAAGCTCCACATTTTAGTCTTCATTATACCATAGATTTCATAACTCATTTTATACAAGGCTATGTCGAATTGTATGAGGGTTACCAGATTTGTTTTTATGGTGTCGATGAAGGTATTTGATTGGGGAATGGGGATACATTTTCTGATGGGAATTTATAATACACACACACACACACACACACACACACACACACACACACACACACACACACACACACACACACACACACACACACACACACACACACACACACACACACACACACACACACACACACACACACACACACACACACACACACACACACACACACACACTTTGTTTGGACTCATGTTATAGCCAACTCTTGACTTTTGTATGAATTATTTTTAATTGAATATTTGTATCTAGTTGTCATATATTCATTATCTTTAACTGGTTAAATGTTTGTAGTTTTCATGTTTCAGTAATGATTAACATGGTTAAATAACCTAAACCTAAACGTAAACCTCTGCTTCATTTAGCCCTTGTCTGGAAGACCGAGTTTTCGAATCAGTTCAATTAGAGTATGATAGCTAAGGAGACGTTTGATTGCAAATATGCAGATGGAGTCGAACTGAGAACACACAGAAGGTTGTTCTCTGGATTACATTTTCAAACTAAAGGGCAACCATGGCATCCGTGACAGAGAGGGACAGAGAGAGAGGGAGATGCGTCCATCCATATATACAGGTAAGAGAGTCTAGCTAGCTACATTTTCAGATATTACACGTTTCTAATTTAGTCAGAAAGTCGTTTTCAGTTCAAGTTAAATTTTACTGTTAGCTAGCTAGCTATAGTTACATGTATGATCTGTGTAGTAATATGATGTGTATCTCAGAGCCATTTGCATTGCTAGTTAGAGCCTAATGTTAGCTAGCTAACATTGAACATGGTTGGTTAGCTACCTGCAGATTCATGCAGGGTAGTAACATTATGAGTTGAGATTATGATTATGTGTTTAGCTAGCTAGCTCCATGTCCAAACAAAGACTCCACTATGCAAGTAACTATTTCAATAAAATATTTATGGTTCCACTGCGACAACTGTCGATAGACATAACTGGTAAATTTGATCTGTCTGTCTACTCCGAATTCAGAGCACTCTCGTCTGAGGGTGCCAGAGTGCAGAATAACTGACACATTTACGAACGCTCCGTTGAATTTGGCCAGTGTCAGTAAACGTTGATGAAAAAGCTGAATGAAATAGTTGCCAGCAGCACAGATGCAGTCACCAACACTCTGGATAACATAAAAACAGCCTAATCATCTTTGCAAGGGCGAGTAAAATGCGCTCTGAAAGATTTGAGAATAAAACGCTCTGAATTTATGAACGCAGATTACATTTACGATCACACCCGTAGTAGAAACCAGCCTTTAATCTTGAAATGTTTGTTTGTTTAGTGCCAAGGCCTCAAGTGTGAATCATTAATCAGATGGGTGGGGCTAAAGCTTAAGAGGGTGTGAACGATGCTGACTGGGTGTAGAGAAAGAAGAGCTCTCCAGTAGGTGTACCAAAACATTCAAGGTCCATTTTCTCAAAAGTGAAGTTACAAGTTTATCAACTATCCAAGTAGATGTACTTTCCCATTGTTCCTCAAATGCAGTGTCTGATATACAATGTTATAGCTCTGGGTTTTATTCAATGTAAAAACACAATTTCAATTTTTGCTACATTTGCTACATATAATGTGGATCATTGTCAGGTTATTAGATATGGAAGCTTCCGTAAAACAACATAGTGGTTGTAATAACAGTTTAAAAATAGGTAGTTTGTAAATGTGTAGAATGTGTTTGTTTTGGGTCCACACTTGTAAGTTAACTTATGTAAATTAGACAGTCACAGAGGATGTTCCTCTGAGTAACTGATCATGGCATAGCACTTTCCATTCAGCTTCAGGGAACTTTTAATGTAGGTCTTGGTCACACCCGTAGGGACTAGTTCTATCTGTCACACCCATTGTTGCTTATCCATTGTTCACTGGATATATCAATGTAGTTAGACACAACACAGTGTGGAAAAGCAGAATGCTTCCCACCACTAGATCCCATAACTAGACGTGAGCTGGAAGTGATCCCAACGCTGCCACCAGTGTAGCGGAAGAAAGTGAAAGCTGCAACAGGGACTCTAACCAGGGGCTCATACGTGGATCTAACCAGGGGCTCACATGTGGTTCTAACCAGGGGCTCACATGTGGTTCTAACCAGGGGCTCACACGTGGTTCTAACCAGGGGCTCACACGTGGTTCTAACCAGGGCTCATATGTAGTTCTAACCAGGGGCTAATATGTGGTTCTAACCAGGGGCTCACACGTGGTTCTAACCAGGGCTCACATGTGGTTCTAACCAGGGGCTCAAATGTGGTTCTAACCAGGGCTCATATGTAGTTCTATCCAGGGGCTAATATGTGGTTCTAACCAGGGGCTCACACGTGGTTCTAACCAGGGCTCACATGTGGTTCTAAGCAGGGGCTCACACGTGGTTCTAACAAGGGGCTCACACGTGGTTCTAACCAGGGAGGGGCTCGCACGTGGTTCTAACCATGTGCTCACACGTGGTTCTAACCAGGGCTCACATGTGGTTCTAACCAGGGCTCACATGTGGTTCTAATCAGGGGCTAACGGGTGGTTCTAACCATCGGCTCATATGTGGTTCTAACCAGGGGCTCACACGTGGTTCTAATCAGGGGCTCACACGTGGTTCTAACCAGGGGCTCACACGTGGTTCTAACCAGGGGCTCACACATGGTTCTAACCAGGGGCTTACACGTGGTTCTAACCAGGGGCTCACACGTGGTTCTAACCAGGGGCTCACACGTGGTTCTAACCAGGGGCTCACACGTGGTTCTAACCAGGGCTCATATGTGGTTCTAACCATCGGCTCATATGTGGTTCTAACCTGGGGTCATACGTGGTAAAGTGAGCTCTAATAGCTGTTGTCATGAAAGCAGAGGAGGCCTCTGGGCAGAGGCAGTAGACCTCTGGGCAGAGGCAGTAGGCCTCTGGGCAGAGGCAGTAGACCTCTGGGCAGAGGCAGTAGACCTCTGGGCAGAGGCAGTAGACCTCTGGGCAGAGGCAGTAGACCTCTGGGCAGAGGCAGTAGACCTCTGGGCAGAGGCAGTAGACCTCTGGGCAGAGTCAGTAGACCTCTGGGCAGAGTCAGTAGACCTCTGGGCAGAGTCAGTAGACCTCTGGGCAGAGTCAGTAGACCTCTGGGCAGAGGCAGTAGACCTCTGGGCAGAGGCAGTAGACCTCTGGGCAGAGGCAGTAGACCTCTGGGCAGAGGCAGTAGACCTCTGGGCAGAGGCAGTAGGCCGACAATGCTGGCATATATTTTATTATAACATATACATACAATGTAATAACTCTGATAGATATATCTTCATTGATCCTAGTCCAGACTGGTTATAGATATGTCTTCATTGATCCTAGTCCAGACTGGTTATAGATGTCTTCATTGATCCTAGTCCAGACTGGTTATAGATGTCTTCATTGATCCTAGTCCAGACTGGTTATAGATATGTCTTCATTGATCCTAGTCCAGACTGGTTATCGTTGTAAATATTATGCAGTTGCAATAGCGGAATATAAACCAAACATTTATTTTCTGCAGGTCTTCTGTTTCCCCACATTTAAGGATTCATTAATTTCTCCCAATACGTCTTCATCATCAATACGTATCCCAATTCCCCAATCAGATACCTTTCATCGATACCAGAACAAAAAAAGGAAAACACCGATTTTTTCTTCATGCTGGCAACCCTCATGAAATCAGACGTTGCAACAGAATCTCAAAGTATGAAGCAGAACAAGCATAGAAAACAGTACAGGTATTAATAAAACCATTGTAAAAACAAGAAAACATAAGGCCACTATTATATTGTAATTGTTTAGGTGACAACCTGGTTGATTAACAATATTGGGCTGTTAACAGGTTGTTTTTTTTCTATGAAAAATGTGGGACACAAAAAAGGCACTGTAGAACACCATTGCCCAAAATGCATTGCTTCAATAACTTACAAAATTTTGCACTGAAGATTGCTACCCCCCCCAAAAAGGTGTTTTCCTATGAATGAAGTCTCATAGAAATTAGTGTATTTTCAAACTCGTAAAACACAAAGTATGCTGGAAAACTTGTTGTACATATTTGCAAAACTTTAGTGTGAGATTGTGTTGAAGAGAACATACATGAATCCTTTACATGGCAGGATGTTATCTCATATCTCACGCCTCCTGACATAATTCAGGGTTTACTAACATTGATGTACTTCTCTCTCCTTCTCTTCTTCCATTCTTCCTTCATTCCTTTCCTTACCTGTCCTTATATCTTTCCTCTCCTCCGTCCAGAGGTTTCCCCTCATAAAATCGGTGAGGGGTGAATTAGATCTCCTCCACAGACACTACCCCAGGTGGTTAAATAGATCTCTTCCTCAGATACTACCCCAGGTGGTTAATTAGATCCCATCTTCCACATATGCTACCAAGGTGGTTAATAAGATCTCCTCCTCCACAGGTACCACACCAGGTGGTTAATTAGATCTCCTCCTCCACAGGTACAACACCAGGTGGTTAATTAGATCTCCTCCTCCACAGGTACTACCCAGGCAGTTCATTAGATCCCCTCCTCCACAGGTACTACCCAGGTGGTTCATTAGATCCCCTCCTCCACAGGTACCACACCAGGTGGTTCATTAGATCCCCTCCTCCACAGGTACTACCCAGGTGGTTCATTAGAGCCCCTCCTCCACAGGTACTACCCAGGTGGTTCATTAGATCCCCTTCTCCACAGGTACTACCCAGGCGGTTCATTAGATTTCCTCCACAGGTACTACCCAGGTGGTTAATTAGATCTCCTCCTCCACAGACACTACCAAGGTGGTTAATTAGATTCCCTCCTCCACAGATACTACCCAGGTGGTTAATTAGATCTCCTCCTCCTCAGATAATACCCAGGTGGTTAATTAGATTTCTTCCACTGTTACTACCCAGGTGGTTAATTAGATCTCCTCCTCCACAGACACTACCAAGGTGGTTAATTAGATTCCCTCCTCCACAGATACTACCCAGGTGGTTAATTAGATCTCCTCCTCCACAGACACTACCGAGGTGGTTAATTAGATCTCCTCCTCCACAGGTAATACCCAGGTGGTTAATTAGATTTCTTCCACAGGTACTACCCAGGTGGTTAATTAGATTTCCTTCTCCACAGACACTACCAAGGTGGTTAATTAGATTCCCTCCTCCACAGATACTACCCAGGTGGTTAATTAGATCTCCTCCTCCTCCTCAGATAATACCCAGGTGGTTAATTAGATTTCTTCCACTGTTACTACCCAGGTGGTTAATTATATCTCCTCCTCCACAGACACTACCAAGGTGGTTAATTAGATTCCCTCCTCCACAGATACTACCCAGGTGGTTAATTAAATCTCCTCCTCCACAGACACTACCGAGGTGGTTAATTAGATCTCCTCCTCCACAGATAATACCCAGTTGGTTAATTAGATCTCATCCATAGGTACATCGCAGGTGGTTAATTAGATCCCATTCACAGGTACTACCCAGGTGGTTCATTAGATTTCCTCCACAGGTACTGCCCAGGTGGTGAACACCAAATGTTTCCTCTCCTCCTCTTTTCCTCCCTTTCCTGTCTCCTCCTCACTTTCTCCTCTCTTCCTCCTCACTTTCTCCTCTCTTTCTCTCTCCTCTCTTCCTCCTCATTTCCTACCCTCTCTCTCTCCTCTGACTCTACTCCTCCCCTCCCTCTCTCCTTTCTCTGCTCTTCTCTCTCCTCGCTTCCTCCTCTCTCTCTCTACTCTCTCTCCTCTCTCTCCTCTCTCCTCCCCTCTCCCTCCTCGTTTCCTCCTCTCTCTCTCTACTCTCTCTCCTCTCTCTCTCTACTCTCTCTCTCTCTACTCTCTCTCCCTCTCTCCTCCCCTCTCCCTCCTTGCTTCCTCCTCTCTCTCTCTACTCTCTCTCTCTCTCTCTCTCTCTCCTCTCTCTCCTCTCTCCTCCCCTCTCCCTCCTCGTTTCCTCCTCTCTCTCTCTACTCTCTCTCCTCTCTCTCTCTACTCTCTCTCTCTCTACTCCCTTCTCCTCTCTCTCCTCTCTCCTCCCCTCTCCCTCCTTGCTTCCTCCTCTCTCTCTACTCTCTCTCTCTCTCTCTCTCTCTCTCTCCTCATTTCCTCCTCCTCTCCCTCCTCATTTCTCCTCTCTCTCTCTCTCTCTCTCTCTCTCCTCCCCTCTCCCTCCTCATTTCCTCCTCCTCTCTCCCTCCTCATTTCCTCCTCTCTCTCTCTCTCTCTCCTCTCTCTCCTCTCTCTCCTCTCTCCTCCCCTCTTTCCTCCTCTCTCCTCCTCGTTTCCTCCTCTCTCTCTCTCTCTCTCTCTCCTCTCTCTCTCTCTCTCTCTCTCTCTCTCCTCCCCTCCCTCCCTCCTCGTTTCCTCCTCTCTCTCTCTACTCTCTCTCCTCTCTCTCTCTCCTCTCTCTCTCTCTCTCTCTCTCTCCTCTCTCTCCTCTCTCTCTCTCTCTCTCTCTCCTCTCTCCTCCCCTCTCCCTCCTCGTTTCCTCCTCTCTCTCTCTACTCCCTCTCCTCTCTCTCTCTCTCTCTCTCTCTCTCTCTCTCTCTCTCTCTCTCTCTCTCTCTCTCTCTCTCTCTCTCTCTCTCTCTCCTCTCTCCTCCCCTCTCCCTCCTCGTTTCCTCCTCTCTCCCTCCTCGTTTCCTCCTCTCTCTCTCTCCTCTCTCTACTCTCTCTCCTCTCTCTCCTCTCTCCTCCCCTCTCCCTCCTCATTTCCTCCTCTCTCTCTCTACTCTCTCTCCTCTCTCTCCTCTCTCTCCTTTCTCCTCCCCTCTCCCTCCTCGTTTCCTCCTCTCTCCTCTCTCTCTCTCCTCTCTCTCTCTCTCCTCTCTCTCTCCTCTCTCTCCTCTCTCCTCCCCTCTCCCTCCTCGTTTCCTCCTCTCTCTCTCTCCTCTCTCTCCTCTCTCCTCCCCTCTCCCTCCTCGTTTCCTCCTCTCTCCTCGATGAAGAGAAAGGAGCAGGAGGTCTGTCTATGAGCAGTGAGCTGATTATATTTTTAGTTTATCTTCTTCCTTTTTCCCAAATCCTTCCCAGTATTCCCAAGTCATATCTCCGTCTCCTTTGATTGCATGCCTCTGTGTGTGGTTCTCGAGGGCTGAACGGAACACAGAAATACTGACTAACTGCTAAACAAACATAATGCAAAACAGAGTCTGTATTTACTAACTTAGTTTAGTTTGCCTTTCAGTATTGAGTCTTTGATAACTTTTTGGAGGCTGAACAACATTTTGTGAGCAAATTACATATTTGCTTACATAATACCAGACACATCAAAAAAACAAAAACACACAAATTGTTGTATAAAGAGCTTTGAGATTAATTATGTAATGAATAGTCCTATAGCGGTTTAATTACAATTATATTATGATATTTTCACGCACACACACACACGCGATGGCGCGCGCGCACACACAGTGATTAATCACCCAATTCAAGAGAGCTAAAAGCCATTGGTTCCCTCTGACTCATGTGGGAATCTATCTCAGAGGAGAGAGAGAAAGAGAGAGAGAGAGAGAGAGAGAGAGAGAGAGAGAGAGAGAGAGAGAGAGAGAGAGAGGTACTACCCAGGTGGTTCATTAGATCTCCTCCACAGGTACTGCCCAGGTGGTTCGCATCACTCTCTCCTCTCTCTTTCAGTCCATCCCATTCTCTATATCACTCTCTCCTTCTCTCTCTCCTTCAGTCCATCCCATTTTCTATATCACTCTCTCCTTCTCTCTTTCAGTCCATCCCATTCTCTATATCACTCTCTCCTTCTCTCTCTCCTTCAGTCCATCCCATTTTCTATATCACTCTCTCCTTCTCTCTTTCAGTCCATCCCATTCTCTATATCACTCTCTCCTTCTCTCTCCTTCAGTCCATCCCATTCTCTATATCACTCTCTCCTTCTCTCTCTCCTTCAGTCCATCCCATTCTCTATATCACTCTCTCCTTCTCTCTCTTTCAGTCCATCCCATTCTCTATATCACTCTCTCCATCTCTCTCTTTCAGTCCATCCCATTCTCTATATCACTCTCTCCTTCTCTCTCTTTCAGTCCATCCCATTCTCTATATCACTCTCTCCTTCAGTCCATCCCATTCTCTATATCACTCTCTCCTTCAGTCCATCCCATTCTCTATATCACTCTCTCTTTCAGTCCATCCCATTCTCTATATCACTCTCTCTTTCTCTCTCTTTCAGTCCATCCCATTCTCTATATCACTCTCTCCTTCAGTCCATCCCATTCTCTATATCACTCTCTCCTTCAGTCCATCCCATTCTCTATATCACTCTCTCCTTCAGTCCATCCCATTCTCTTTATCACTCTCCCCTTCTTCTCTCTCCTTCAGTCCATCCCATTCTCTATATCACTCTCTCCTTCTCTCTCCTTCAGTCCATCCCATTCTCTATATCACTCTCTCCTTCAGTCCATCCCATTCTCTATATCACTCTCTCCTTCAGTCCATCCCATTCTCTATATCACTCTCTCCGTCAGTCCATCCCATTCTCTATATCACTCTCTCCTTCAGTCCATCCCATTCTCTATATCACTCTCTCCTTCAGTCCATCCCATTCTCTATATCACTCTCTCCTTCAGTCCATCCCATTCTCTATATCACTCCCTCATTCTTCTCTCTCTTTCAGTCCATCTCTTTCTCGATATCATTTTCTCCTTCTTTTTAAGAACATCCATTCTTCATCTACATCATAATAATCATCACACAGTCCAGGTCCTCTCTTCCTCTCCTTCTTCTCTCTCTACCTCTCTATTTCAGAGCTCTCTAGAGATCTAAACCTGTCCAAAGCGTTCTCCGTCATGTCTGACCGCAGCGTTCTACTTCTCCTCGTCTATGAGGTTGCTGTCATAGAGTCCGTTCTCCTCTGACAGCTGATCTGAGAGGTCTGGACAGGGGAACGAAAATATACCCTAACTCGCCCCTCAGCCTCGTTCAACCATATTCATCTCACCTATAATGTCCTCTCACATTAGCAGTCAGAGAGGGAAGGGAAACCATAAATGGACATAGATACTGTAGATCATCATTAGCCAGAGCAAAGATATTTCAGACACAGTACAGACACCGTACAGACACAGTACAGACACATTACAGACACCGTACAGACACCGTACAGACACCGTACAGACACATTACAGACACCGTACAGACACATTACAGACACCGTACAGACACAGTACAGACACATTACAGACACCGTACAGACACATTACAGACACATTATAGACACCGTACAGACACATTACAGACACATTACAGACACCGTACAGACACCGTACAGACACATTACAGACACATTACAGACACCGTACAGACACCGTACAGACACATTACAGACACATTACAGACACCGTACAGACACATTACAGACACCGTACAGACACCGTACAGACACATTACAGACACATTACAGACACCGTACAGACACCGACACATTACAGACACATTACAGACACCGTACAGACACAGACGACACATTACAGACAGACAGACACATTACAGACACATTACAGACACATTACAGACACATTACAGACACATTACAGACACATTACAGACACCGTACAGACACATTACAGACACATTACAGACACCGTACAGACACCGTACAGACACACAGACACCAGACACAGACACATTACAGACACATTACAGACACCGTACAGACACATTACAGACACCGTACAGACACATTACAGACACATTACAGACAGACACAGACGTACAGACACATTACAGACACCGTACAGACACATTACAGACACCATTACAGACACATTACAGACACGTACAGTACAGACACATTACAGACACATTACAGACACCATTACAGACACATTACAGACACGTACAGTACAGACACATTACAGACACATTACAGACACATTACAGACACATTACAGACACATTACAGACACATTACAGACACGTACAGACACATTACAGACACATTACAGACACATTACAGACACACCGTACAGACACATTACAGACACATTACAGACACATTACAGACACATTACAGACACATTACAGACACCTTACAGACACATTACAGACACATTACAGACACATTACAGACACATTACAGACACCGTACAGACACATTACAGACACATTACAGACACATTACAGACACCGTACAGACACATTACAGACACCGTACAGACACATTACAGACACCGTACAGACACATTACAGACACATTACAGACACCGTACAGACACATTACAGACACATTACAGACACATTACAGACACATTACAGACACCGTACAGACACATTTACAGACACATTACAGACACCGACACATTACAGACACATTACAGACACATTACGTACAGACACATTACAGACACATTTACAGACACATTACAGACACGTACAGACACATTACAGACACCGTACAGACACATTACAGACACATTACAGACACCGTTACAGACACATTACAGACACCAGACACATTACAGACACCGTACAGACACATTACAGACAGACAGACATTACAGACACCATTACAGACACATTACAGACACCGTACAGACACATTACAGACACCGTACAGACACATTACAGACACGTACAGACACATTACAGACACATTACAGACACCGTACAGACACATTACAGACACCATACAGACACATTACAGACACCGTACAGACACATTACAGACACATTACAGACACATTACAGACACATTACAGACACCGTACAGACACATTACAGACACCGTACAGACAGACACACCGTACAGACACATTACAGACACATTACAGACACAGACACATTACAGACACCGTACAGACACATTACAGACACCGTACAGACACATTACAGACACATTACAGACACCGTACACAGACACATTACAGACACATTACAGACACATTACAGACACATTACAGACAGACAGACACATTTACAGACAGACACATTACAGACACATTTACAGACACCGTACAGACACATTACAGACACACATTACAGACACCGTACAGACACATTACAGACACGTACAGACACATTACAGACACATTACAGACACCGTACAGACACCATTACAGACACATTACAGACATTACAGACACATTACAGACACCGTACAGACACATTACAGACACCGTACAGACACATTACAGACACATTACAGACAGACACATTACAGACAGACAGACACATTACAGACAGACACCATACAGACACATTACAGACACCGTACAGACACATTACAGACACCGTACAGACACATTACAGACACCGTACAGACACATTACAGACACCGTACAGACACATTACAGACACCGTACAGACACATTACAGACACCGTACAGACACATTACAGACACCGTACAGACACATTACAGACACATTACAGACACCGTACAGACACATTACAGACACCGTACAGACACATTACAGACACATTACAGACACATTACAGACACATTACAGACACCGGACAGACACATTACAGACACCGTACAGACACCGTACAGACACATTACAGACACATTACAGACACCGTACAGACACCGTACAGACATATTACAGACACCGTACAGACACATTACAGACACCGTACAGACACATTACAGACACATTACAGACACCGTACAGACACCGTACAGACACATTACAGACACCGTACAGACACATTACAGACACCGTACAGACACATTACAGACACCGTACAGACACATTACAGACACATTACAGACACCGTACAGACACATTACAGACACCGTACAGACACATTACAGACACCGTACAGACACATTACAGACACATTACAGACACCATACAGACACATTACAGACACCATACAGACACATTACAGACACCGTACAGACACATTACAGACAGACACATTACAGACACCGTACAGACACATTACAGACACCGTACAGACACATTACAGACACCATTACAGACCATTACAGACACATTACAGACACCGTACAGACAGACATTACAGACACATTACAGACACCGTACAGACACATTACAGACACATTACAGACACCGTACAGACACATTACAGACACCGTACAGACACATTACAGACACCGTACAGACACATTACAGACACCGTACAGACACATTACAGACACCGTACAGACACATTACAGACACCGTACAGACACATTACAGACACCGTACAGACACATTACAGACACCGTACAGACACATTACAGACACATTACAGACACCGTACAGACACATTACAGACACCGTACAGACACATTACAGACACCGTACAGACACATTACAGACACCGTACAGACACCGTACAGACACCGTACAGACACATTACAGACACCGTACAGACACCGTACAGACACATTACAGACACCGTACAGACACATTACAGACACCGTACTCTGACTCTGACCCCTCCCTTCACATTACAGACACCGTACTCTGACTCTGACCCCTCCCTTCACATTACAGACACCGTACTCTGACTCTGACCCCTCCCTTCACATTACAGACACCGTACTCTGACTCTGACCCCTCCCTTCACATTACAGACACCGTACTGACTCTGACCCCTCCCTTCACATTACAGACACCGTACTCTGACTCTGACCCCTCCTTCACATTACAGACCCCTCCCTTCACATTACAGACACCGTACTCTGACTCTGACACATTACAGACACCGTACTGACTCTGACCCCTCCCTTCACATTACAGACTGACTCTGACCCTTCCCTTCACATTACTGACACCGTACTCTGACTCTGACCCCTCCCTTCACATTACAGACACCGTACTGACTCTGACCCCTCCCTTCACATTACAGACACACCTGACCCCTCCTTCATAATACAGACACCGTACTCTGACTCTGACCCCTCCCTTCACATTACAGACACCGTACTCTGACTCTGACCCCTCCCTTCACATTACAGACACCATACTCTGACTCTGACCCCTCCCTTCATATTACAGACACCGTACTCTGACTCTGACCCCTCCCTTCACATTACAGACACCACTCTGACC
>NC_060181.1:4113409-4128409 GCF_021184085.1 Oncorhynchus gorbuscha
CAATAAAAATATATTTAGTCTCAAATAAATAATGAAACATGTTGAATTTGGTTGAAGTAATGCAAAAACAAAGTGTTGGAGAAGAAAGTAAAAGTGCAATATGTGCCATGATAAAAAGCTAACGTTTCAGTTCCTTGCTCAGAACATGAGAACATACGAAAGCTGGTGGTTACTTTTAACATGAGTCTTCAATATTCCCAGGTAAGAAGTTTTAGGTTGTAGTTAATATAGTATTTATAGGACTATTTCTCTCTATACCATTTGTATTCCATATACCTTTGACTATTGGATGTTCTTATAGGCACTTTAGTATTGCCAGTGTAACAGTATAGCTTCCGTCCCCCTCCTTGCCCCTCCCTGGGCTCGAACGAGGAACACATCGACAACAGCCACCCTCGAAGCAGCGTTACCCATGCAGAGCAAGGGGTACAACTACTCCAAGTCTCAGAGGGAATGACGTTTGAAACGCTAGCCATTTTACATCAGTTACAGCAGCCTAATCTCGGGAGTTGATAGGCTTGAAGTCATAAACAGCTCAATGCTTGAAGCACAGTGAGCTGGTGCCAAAACGCACTAAAGTGCTGTTTGAATGAATGCTTACGAGCCTGCTGCTGCCTACCATCGCTCAGTCAGACTGCTCTATCAAATATCAAATCATAGACTTAATTATAACATAATAACACACAGAAAGACTTTGGTCATTTATATGGTAGAATCCGGAAATTATCATTTAGAAAACAAAACGTTTATTATTATCGCATATACCCTGACTCTGCGTGCAATGAACGCAAGAGAAGTGACACAATTTCACCTGGTTAATATTGCCTGCTAACTTGGATTTATTTTAGCTAAATATGCATGTTTAAAAAATATCTACTTCTGTGTATTGATTTTAAGAAAGGCATTGATGTTTATGGTTAGGTACACGTTGGAGCAACGACAGTCCTTTTTCCGCGAAAGTGCAACGCATCGATTATATGCAACGCAGGACACGCTAGATAAACTAGTAATATCATCAACCATGTGTAGTTAACTAGTGATTATGATTGATTGATTGTTTTTGATAAGATATGTTTAATGCTAACTAGAAGCTTACCTTGGCCTCTTACTGCATTGGCGTAACAGGCAGGCTCCTCGTGGAGTGCAATGAGAGGCATGTGGTTTGAGCGTTGGACTAGTTAATAACCGAAAGGTGATGGAATCCCCGAGCTGACAAGGTAAAACTCTGTCGTTCTGCCCTGAACAAGGCAGTTAACCTCTTGCTCCTACCCGACACGCAGGCGTCCCATCTAGACATCTGGAAATGCAAATGCGCTACACTAAATGCTAATAGCACTCGTTAAAACTCAAACATTCATTAAAATACACATGCAGGGTATTGAATTAAAGCTACACTCGTTGTGAATCCAGGCAACAAGTCAGATTTTTTAAAATGCTTTTCGGCGAAAGCATGAGAAGCTATTATCTGATAGCATGTAACACCCCAAAAGACCCACAGGGGACGTAAACAAAATAATTAGCATAGTCTGGTTACAATAAACGCACAAATAAAATATAAAACATTCTTTACTTTTGACCATTTTCTTTTTTGGCACTCCTAGATGTCCCAGAAACATCACTATTGGGTCTTTTTTTCGATTAAATTGGTCCATATATAGCCTAGATATCGATCTGAAGACTGTGATAAAAAAAAGGTGTTTATAACGTAACGTCATTTTTTTAAATTAAAAAGTCGACGATAAACTTTCACAAAACACTTCTAAATACTTTTGTAATGCAACTTTAGGTATTAGTAAACGTTAATACCTGATCAAATTGATCACGAGGCGATGTATATTCTATAGCTGTACGTCTGGAAATAATGTCCGGGTAAATCTCAAAAAATATCCGGTCGGAAGAACTGCGCTGCCTTGTGTCTGTTTGACCAAGAAACAAATCGTAGGCAAATGACAAGACTGTTGACATCGTGTTGAAGCTGTAGGTATTGCAACCTCGGCCCCATTTAATGTGGTTCACGTTTAACAATGGGTTGAAGTGGCGCATGGATATATTTTCCCATTTTCAGTGATCAGATTTTCCTGCACTTTTCGATGAAACGCACGTTCTGTTATAGTCACAGCCGTGATTTAACCAGTTTTATAAATGTCTGAGTGTTTTCTATCCACACATATCATATGCATATACTATATCCCTGGCATGAGTAGCAGGGCGCTGAAATGTTGCGCGATTTTTAACAGAATGTTCGAAAAAGTAGGGGGTAGGAGTAACAGGTTAATCTGCTAAATTGTAATTATTCGCCTACCTCCTCATGCCTTTTGCACACAATGCATATAGACTCTCTTTTTTTCTACTGTGTTATTGACTTGTTAATTGTTTACTCCATGTGTAACTCTGTGTTGTCTGTTCACACTGCTATGCTTTATCTTGTCCAGGTCGCAGTTGTAAATGAGAACATGTTCTCAACTAGCCTACCTGGTTAAATAAAGGTGTTCTCAACTAGCCTACCTGGTTAAATAAAGGTGTTCTCAACTAGCCTACCTGGTTAAATAAAGGTGTCCTCAACTAGCCTACCTGGTTAAATAAAGGTGTTCTCAACTAGCCTACCTGGTTAAATAAAGGTGTTCTCAACTAGCCTACCTGGTTAAATAAAGGTGTTCTCAACCGGCCTACCTGGTTAAATAAAGGTGTTCTCAACTAGCCTACCTGGTTAAATAACGGTGTTCTCAACTAGCCTACCTGGTTAAATAAAGGTGTTCTCAACTAGCCTACCTGGTTAAATAAAGGTGTTCTCAACTAGCCTACCTGGTTAAATAAAGGTGTTCTCAACTAGCCCTACCTGGTTAAATAAAGGTGTTCTCAACTAGCCTACCTGGTTAAATAAAGGTGTTCTCAACTAGCCTACCTGGTTAAATAAAGGTGTTCTCAACTAGCCCTACCTGGTTAAATAAAGGTGTTCTCCACTAGCCTACCTGGTT
The DNA here is from genome assembly GCF_021184085.1 of Oncorhynchus gorbuscha. NCBI lineage: Eukaryota > Metazoa > Chordata > Actinopteri > Salmoniformes > Salmonidae > Oncorhynchus > Oncorhynchus gorbuscha. Next base: position 4,116,385 of record NC_060181.1, read on the forward strand.
AAATAAAGGTGTTCTCAACTAGCCTACCTGGTTAAATAAAGGTGAAAAAAATATATATGCCAAATCGGTGTCTAAAAATACCGATTGTTATGAAAACTTGAAATTAATTCATTAACTAATTAATCGGCCATTCCGATGAATCGGTCAACCTCTAGTACACACACAAGCATAGACATACGTACAAGGTACACACACACACACACACGTACAAACACACGTTCATGCACACGTACACACGCCGTGACAGTGTCTCTACTACGAGACAATAACACACTGATCTAGAGACAATACTTCACCAATCCAAACAGGGATTACGCAAACTACGGAGCGACGAAGTGAAAGGAAGAGAGAGATTAGAAAAGAGAGAGAACAGAGCTGAGCGAGATCGCGTTAGAGAGTGAGAGCAGAGAGAGAGAGCAGAGAGAGAAAGAGAGAGAGAGAGAGAGAGAGACAGAGAGAGAGAGAGAGAGAGAGAGAGAGAGAGAGAGAGAGAGAGAGAGAGAGAGAGAGAGAGAGAGAGAGAGAGAGAGAGAGAGAGAGAGAAAGAGAGAAGCTTCGAGGGGACTCCTACGTTAGGTACACCTATAGCTCATCTCTTAGCAGTAGAACTGTCGTTGACTTTATCACTGACCTCAACCCAGAGACTCTCAGAGCGTTCAGACAGTCCACTGACACCCCTATCAGATCATAACAAAAGCACAGTCTACCTGAACAGAGCAAATCTCAATCACTCATCATCAAAGCCAAAGGAAGACATGATATAGATAAAAGGAATGTAGTGTGGAAACCAAAAAACTATTAGGCACCAACACATGCAATCCCTTCTAAACAACTTCCTGGACAGAACGTTCCACTGTAATAGTGAAGGTATACATTTGGCATGAGAAAACTTAACAGTATGTTTTGACCTCTCAGCTTCCCCATCAAATTGAAAACGAAATCAAACAGAAAACTGAAGTAAATTAACAACAAGACACAAACGGTTTGATGAAAAATGAAAAGAAAATTAAGAAATAAATTGAGAAACCAATCCAACCAAAGGCATAGAAACCCACAAAACCTGAGCCTCCGGCCTCACTGTGGTGAATCACTGAAGCAATACAGAAATAGACAATGGAAAAAGAAGGAACAGCGCGTCAGAAATCAGCTCAATGTAATTGAAGAATCCATAGACTCTAACCACTTCTGGGAAAATTGGAAAACACTAAACAAACAACAGGAAGAGTTATCTATCCAAAACAGAGATGAATGGGTAAACCACTTCTCCAATCTTTTTGGCTCTATAACAAAGAACAGCCAAAACAAATAAATTATCAAGTATAAATCTTAGAATCCACTATTAAAGACGACCAGAACCCACTGGATTCCAGAACCCACTGGATTCCAGAACCCACTGGATTCTAGAACCCACTGGATTCCAGAACCCACTGGATTCCAGAACCCACTTGATTCTCAAGTAACATTAAATGAACTACAGGACAAAAAAACAACCAAAACGGCCTGTGGTGTCGATGGTATCCTCACTGAAATGATCAAATATACAGACCACAAATTCCAATTGGCTGTACTTAGGCTCTTAAACTCTTTAACATCATCCTCAGCTCTGGCACCTTCCACAATATTTGGAACCAAGGACCAAGGACTGATCACCCCAATCCACAAAAGTGGAGACAAATTTGACTATAAAATTTGAAGACATAATTTGTATATATATATATATATATATAACAATTATCAATTTCCTCAGTGAAAACAATGTACTGAGCAAATGTTTAAAAAATTTTTTTACTGTACAACAGACCATGTATTCACCCTGCACACCCTAATTGACAACCAAACAAACCAAAACAAAGGCAAAGTCTTGATTTCAAAAAGCCTTCGACTCAATTTGGCAAAAAATACACACATTTTCTTCACACAGGGTCGTGGAGTAAGACAGGGATGTAGCTTAAGCCCCACCCTCTTCAACATATACATCAACGAATTGGTGCGGGCACTAGAAAAGTATGCAGCACCCGGCCTCACCCTACTAGAATCCGAAGTCAAATGTCTGCTGTTTGCTGATGATCTGGTGCTTCTGTCACCAACCAAGGAGGGCCTACAGCAGCACCTAGATCTTCTGCACAGATTCTGTCAGACATGGGCCCTGACAGTAAATCTCAGTAAGACCAAAATAATGGTGTTCCAAAAAAGGTCCAGTCACCAGGACCACAAATACAAATTCCATCTAGACACTGTTGCCCTAAAGCAAACAAAAAACTATACATACCTTCGCCTAAACATCAGCGCCACAGATAACTTCCACAAAGCTGTGAACGATCTGAGAGACAAGGCAAGAAGGGCATTCTATGCCATCAAAAGGAACATAAATTTCAACATACCACACAGATTTTTTCCACTGAAAAATTGTTGTCCAATCAAAAGTCCTTACAAAGTGGATGAAATATTCAGACATTCACAGGAGTAGCTGCAGCAATCATCCAAAGCGGAAAAACACAAGCGGTAATATTTAGATCACAGAAACTACAACACATTCTAGAAATCGAAAGTAATCTGATGATGTGTAGTTTGCCGCCATGTTTGTTTTTCACGTCAACCAAAGATAATAAGTGGAGCCAAGATGAGCTTGGTCCGTTTGCAGTATGAAATTGAAGGGGGTGTGTCGTCTACCATCATTCACTTCCGGAACGAAAGTTGTTCACTTTTCTATTTAAAAAATGTGTCTGTCACCTCATTTTAATATAACATCTTTGGTCCAACAGATGCTTACGTGAAACCCAGAATGCATTGTATGTCAACAAACACGGCTGCACACATAGCTGGAATTAGCTTAGCTCATCATAATCAGTACAACCTTCCAAAAAGTGTGTTTTACACACACAATATTTGTCCATTACAATCTATGCATTCATTGGAATGCATGATTTGTCACCAATACTTGAAAACATGTGGATAAAAGAGTGAATATGTAAATAATTACCACACAAAACATTTTCTGCTAGTGATTTATTGATACAAGTGGCGCGTGCCGACAGTCACTCACCTCTCACTCCCACTTTGAGCCATTCAGTGTTGTTGTTTATGTATGTTGCTAGTGAGCTAAGCTGTAGCATTAGCAAAGTGTTTCAAAAGGAGACAACTCACACGTGGAAATTCTGGAGATTTAATTCTGACAATGAGTGTGAGATAATGAGTATGAAAGTCAGAAATCAGATTCTGACAGTGAGGAGCTGCCCCCCAAACTTGTACCATTTGTCAATAACACAAACTCTCTTTGTCTCTCTCACCATATCCCTAGGGCAGATGAGGTGATTGGTTGCCATGCGGTCGGTTCTGAGGGGTGTGGGTGTGTCTTTGAGAATCCTGGCCTCTGATTCGCTGAGCCTGGAGCCGGTTCTCCTGGTTGGGTGAATCCGGTGGACAGGTCCCGCCCCCAGCGGTGCCCGTGGGGTCTAAATCTGAGGACCCCTTGCCCACTGACAAAGTCCCAAGTCCTTTGAAGATGCTGGTCGTGATGGAGGCAGACTGACAATTTATCAAGTACAGGAGGTCTGTGGTAGCTGGAAGGCCGCCAGCCATTTCACCCCTCCTGGCCCTGCTGTTTGCTTTGATGAGTCCCAGTCTGGAGTGCAACGCCCCTTGCCATTTTCCCTCTGAGGCAGAGAGCTTCAAGATGCTTCTGACAGAGGAGTTGGTGGGAGACATAGTGGACCAATCACTATGCTGTGGAGCTACAGGAGAAGAGAGAGCCAGGAGGAGGAAACTTGCTAAATGGGTTACAACTACAATTAGTGAAATGTATACCTTCCTGGTGACAGTCCTTCTCATGGGGATAGTAAAGAAGAACTCCATAAGAAAATACTGGAGCAGATATCTTATGTTTTTCCCTTCTTTGTTCCCCTCTTACCACAAGACCACTTCCTCTTACCCCAAGACCACTTCCTCTTACCCCAAGACCACTTCCTCTTACCCCAAGACCACTTCCTCTTACCCCAAGACCACTACCCCAAGACCACTTCATCTTACCCCAAGACCACTTCCTCTTACCCCAAGACCACTACCCCAAGACCACTTCCTCTTACCCCAAGACCACTTCCTCTTACCCCAAGACCACTACCCCAAGACCACTTCCTAGTTCTGCTGCGATGCTTGCATTTCGTCAACAGTGCTACTGCCAACCTAAAATGATACTATACACAATAAGAATAGTTCTTGCCAGTCTGACGTCAGCATTTGGTCAGATAACATTATGCTGGCTGGGTAGCATACAGCTTTTTAGCAAATGGTTGAAAAAGGCCCCATTCACAAAAGATAGTGTCAAATCCAGTGCTCTTCAGATCCGCTTCCATACAAGGACTTATGCGTTGATGAGTCCCTGATGTCATGGAAGAGTAAGGTTGGTGTTCCCGTCAATATATTCCCTCCAAAAAGGCACAGGTTTTGGGGTCAACTTCTTTGTGATGTGAAGACAGGATGATGTCATGCAATAAAATGCTAATTCATTACTTTAAATTCATACAATGTGATTCTCCGGATTTTTGTTTTAGATTCCGTCTCTCACAGTTGAAATGTACCTATGATAAAAAAATTACAGACCTCTACATGCTTTGTAAGTAGGAAAACCTGCAAAATCGCCACTGTATAACAGTAAGAAAACAGTAGCTAGTAACAGGGGCAGAACAGAGCTATGCTAAACAGGCCAAATGAAAACAAACCATGTTCATAAAGCCAGGGTAGCTTCAAAAGACAACACAAGCTAATCCTTCTCTGACGCAATTAGCATTGTGTTACTGAGCTAATGGAAGCATGTAGCTAGCTACCTAAGCATTGAGTATGAGACCATAAAGGTTCTGAAATGAGTAACGTTACCTCACGTGTCCGCGGTTATAAGGAATATACACAAATATTTTATGCACCATACATACAGTGAGCTACAGTAGAAACGACATAACACAACATACATAAACCATTATAAGGCACTTACCTCGATAGAAACACACACATGTCCAAACGTATTATCATGTAGTAATGAAAACAACGATGAAGGTGAAGCCACCACCAGCCGGAAAATGTAAAAAAAAAAAAGATTGTGCAAATGTCTGCATACTTGATCTGCGGAAACCATGAGGAAGTTTGTCAGGCTCAGTAATGTACAATTTTTTTTATTTTTATATCTGCAAAAGTGAAATGTGAATTAATGAAGAGGCGGAAACACAACTCAATTCAAACTGTTGTTAGAAGAAATACAACTTGTTAGAAAATCATTTGAAATTGACAAGTTGAAACAGCCTATGAATAATAGCAGGCCAGCGTGCCTCGGTTTGAAGGCAGAGCAGACAAACTGTCCTGTTGCGTAACAATCACACACATCGGAGCAATGAGCGCATTGTGACATCACGTGCATAGAAAACTGACGCTGGGGGCACCGGTAGAGACAGCTGAAAAGGTTAAGAGACTACTAAAGATATAAAGCTATTCTTTATTTACCAAGTGCATTGTTATGTTTGTTATCTAAGACTAGAGCTATTTACAGTAGAGACTGTGATCAGAGAATAGAGATAATTACAGTAGAGACTGATCAGAGAATAGAGATAATTACAGTAGAGATTGTGATCAGAGAATATAGATAATTACAGTAGAGACTGGGATCAGAGTATAGAGATAATTGCAGTAGAGACTGAGATCAGAGAATAGGGATAATTACAGAAGGGACTGATCACAGAAAATATCAAATTACATTAGAGACTGTGATCAGAGAATAGAGATAATTACAGTAGAGACTGGGATCAGAGAATAGAGATAATTACAGTAGAGACTGTGATCAGAGAATAGAGATAATTACAGTAGAGACTGTGATCAGTTAATAGAGAATTACAGTAGAGACTGGGATCAGAGAATAGAGATAATTAAAGTAGAGACTGGGATCAGAGTATAGAGATAATTGCAGTAGAGACTGAGATCAGAGAATAGGGATAATTACAGAAGGGACTGATCACAGAAAATATCAAATTACATTAGAGACTCTGATCAGAGAATAGAGATAATTACAGTAGAGACTAGGATCAGAGAATAGAGATAATTACAGTAGAGACTGGGATCAGAGAATATAGATAATTACAGTAGAGACTGAGATCAGAGAATAGAGATAATTACAGTAGAGACTGGGATCAGAGAATAGAGATACATACAGAAGGGACTCTGATCAGAGATAAGATATAATTAAGGTAGAGACTCTGATCAGAGATAAGAGATAATTACACAGGAGACCCTGATCAAAGATGCAAGGGAAGGACAATTTCCTGAGACCAACAGGGTGTATGGTCTGTCTTTATTAACAACATAATGAGTTAGACTGCCTGAGAAAGACTTCTACACGTTGAGCAGAGGGAGAGAGAGTTTAAAACAAAGCTAACATATTATATTTTAGTGTCGGTACTTTTAGAATGTTGGCTGGGAAGTGATACAGTTGTCTCCCAATACAGGGCCCTTTAAAATCCGTTGTTTCCTAATATAGTGCCCAATAAACCAGTTGTCTCCCAATACAGGGCCCTTTAAACTCCGTTGTTTCCTAATATAGTGCCCAATAAACCAGTTGTCTCCCAATACAGGGCCCTTTAAACTCCGTTGTTTCCTAATATAGTGCCCAATAAACCAGTTGTCTCCCAATACAGGGCCCTTTAAAATCCGTTGTTTCCTAATATAGTGCCCAATAAACCAGTTGTTTCTCCCAATAAACCAGTTGTCTCCCAATACAGGGCCCTTTAAAATCCGTTGTTTCCTAATATAGTGCCCAATAAACCAGTTGTCTCCCAATACAGGGCACTTTAAAATCCGTTTTTTTCATAATATAGTGCCCAATAAACTAGTTGTCTCCCAATACAGGGCCCTTTAAAATCCGTTGTTTCCTAATATAGTGCCCAATAAACCAGTTGTCTCCCAATACAGGGCCCTTTAAAATCCGTTGTTTCCTAATATAGTGCCCAATAAACCAGTTGTCTCCCAATACAAGGCGCTTTAAAATCCGTTTTTTTCATAATATAGTGCCCAATAAACTAGTTTTCTCCCAATACAGGGCCCTTTAAAATCCGTTGTTTCCTAATATAGTGCCCAATAAACCAGTTGTCTCCCAATATAGGGCCCGAGAAAGTCAGTTTCCCGAAATAGGACCCAATAAAAGATCAAATCTGATGGCTGACGGAATTATGGAATCCATAAAACATAGTAGAAAATCTACTAAATCTGCCGAATTTATTTGAAAATGAATTCGGCAAAAATTATCTTAAAACATGAACAGAATGAATAAGTGATTACCATTTTGCCTACTTTTGTGTAGCCATTAGCAACGATGCTAATCGTAACCGTCAACTGGTAGGTGGAAAGGCTTTCCAAAAAACCTTCTCAATTAAATGTTAACTACAAAGTAGCCTATGCTTACCTGGCAGAATGATATCATGATTATTTGCATCAGTCCAGTGTTTATTTGTTTTGCAAACACTGCCATCACGTGTGTGCTACAGAAACAAAGCTGACCAAACAAGGCTCTTGCTGGTGTGCTACAGAAACACCGCTGACCAACCAAGGCTCTTGCTGGTGTGCTACAGAAACACCGGTGACCTACCAAAGCTCTTGCTGGTGTGCTACAGAAACACCGCTGACCAAACAAGGTTCTTGCTGGTGTGCTACAAAAACACCGCTGACCAAATAAGGCTCCTGCTGGTGTGCTACAGAAACACAGGTGACCAACCACGGCTCTTGCTAGTGTGCCATAGAAACACTGCTGACCAAACAAGGCTCTTGCTGGTGCACACTTTAATTAAAGGGTAACTACACCCAAAAAATGAACATTTCTCAGATTTTTCACAGACCACAAAAGTACTCTCCAGTGCAAGGTTTTTCAAAAGATGTCTGTCTAGATTTTGCCTATGGGATAGAACTAGAACGAATTCACCAGAGTCTCCATTCAGGTCAATCATTCATCTGTTTCATTCATTATATTGCTATGCTTTTAATACTATCCAATAGGCCAAATTCAGAAAAATGTATATGTGCCAGGGCTTGATAAGCACATCATGTACTGCCTATCCATGATCCAGTTGCACACTCCATCCCTCAGGTGGCAACACCAACCGGGTTTAGCTGCTGAGCCTGGTTGATAATCAGGTGCTGCCTATTGTGATGGTCAGTCCATGTTACCCAGTTCACCAGGTTTTTTTTGGTCACCATGAGGCCTTCAGTGTGGGCATGCCTCTGGCATCCTTTTTGTACACACAGTATAATAATTCGTCACCATCTGAACAGATACTAATGAGCTTGGACTGGCCGACCACGAGGCCCGGAGAGATAGAGCTGGCTCTGGACCAAGGTGAGTTCGCTGTCACCCTGGGGGCATGTACATTCAACACATTTGGCGAATACACTGGTTTCTCACATAAATGCAGACCATGTAACTCGACCCAGGACGCCTAGACAAAGTGCAACATTTTACGTAGGCTAGTTATTGGGTTCGTAACATATGATTGGTAGTATGACAAGTCCCTTCTATAAATAGTGTCTTCATTAACATATGTTGAGTGTCTTCATTAACATATGTTGAGTGTCCTCATTAACATATGTTGAGTGTCTTCATTAACATATGTTGAGTGTCTTCATTAACATATGTTGAGTGTCCTCATTAACATATGTTGAGTGTCTTCATTAACATATGTTGAGTGTCTTCACTAACATATGTTGAGTGTCCTCATTAACATATGTTGAGTGTCCTCATTAACATATGTTGAGTGTCCTCATTAACATATGTTGAGTGTCCTCATTAACATATGTTGAGTGTCTTCATTAACATATGTTGAGTGTCTTCATTAACATATGTTGAGTGTCCTCATTAACATATGTTGAGTGTCCTCATTAACATATGTTGAGTGTCTTAATTAACATATGTTGAGTGTCTTCATTAACATATGTTGAGTGTCCTCATTAACATATGTTGAGTGTCTTCATTAACATATGTTGAGTGTCCTCATTAACATATGTTGAGTGTCTTCATTAACATATGTTTGACAATATAAACTACAGAGCAGCTAAAGCAAAACACGATGATCCTCTACGGGACGGACGAGCTAACGTAGGCTAATGCTATTACATACTGGTATTACATACTGGTATTACATACTGACATTACATACTGACATTACATACTGACATTACATACTGACATTACATACTGGTATTACATACTGGTATTACATACTGACATTACATACTGACATTACATACTGGTATTACATACTGGTATTACATACTGGTATTACATACTGACATTACATACTGGTATTACTTACTGACATTACATACTGGTATTACATACTGGTATTACATACTGGTATTACATACTGGTATTACATACTGACATTACATACTGGTATTACATACTGGTATTACTTACTGACATTACATACTGGTATTACATACTGGTATTACATACTGACATTACATACTGGTATTACATACTGGTATTACATACTGGTATTACATACTGGTATTACATACTGACATTACATACTGACATTACATACTGGTATTACATACTGGTATTACATACTGGTATTACATACTGACATTACATACTGGTATTACATACTGGTATTACATACTGGTATTACATACTGACATTACATACTGGTATTACATACTGGTATTACATACTGGTATTACATACTGACATTACATACTGGCATTACATACTGGTATTACATACTGGTATTACATATGGTATTACATACTGGTATTACATACTGACATTACATACTGGTATTACATACTGACATTACATACTGGTATTACATACTGGTATTACATACTGGTATTACATACTGACATTACATACTGGTATTACATACTGGCATTACATACTGGTATTTCATACTGGCATTGAATCCAGGGATAACTCCTACATGGACATAACCTGTTTTTTTTTTTTAATTAAGGGAAACCTTGACAGAGTAGCACACCCAGAAGATTCCCCCCTCCCTCGCCTCGCCTCGCCTCGCCTCGCCTCGCCTCGCCTCGCCTCGCCTCTACCCGACTCCCAGTGCCTGCTCTATGGATGCCCTAAATAGGTCAGTGGAACGCAGGCCACGGGTGATAGAAGGAGAACGACAGATTAGCGCACAGTCAACAAATCTGATTTAACTAAGTGGATATTCATCATTTCCGTCATGATTGATGTATTGTAACAGGCCCACAGTGTGGTTGGTTACTGAAGTCAGATAAATCGATTTCTGTGGCTGTTTTCACTGCCTACCACTTGGAAGTTGTCCCTTTTTTCAGGTTTAGAAGAGGTTTATTGGTTTATTGGTTTATTGGTGACGATGTATTGGTGTTGACATCCACACAAGAATTCTCCTCTGATTTACAGAGGTCTTTCAAAGAGAGGGAAAAACAGGCAGACAGAAACCTCCCTGTCCAGTTCACTCTACCTGACTGCCCCGTGCTGCAGGCACACACAGACACAGCCCACACACACACACACACACACACACACACACACACACACACACACACACACACACACACACACACACACACACACACACACACACACACACACACACACACACACACACACACACACACACACACACACACACACACACACTTTCCCAACTGTATTTAATTTATTTATTTATTTTGCTCCTTTGCACCCCATTATTTGTATTTCTACTTTGCACATTCTTCTTTCCCATTCCACTGTTTTAATTTATTTATTTATTTTGAAAACAGACTTACCCATTTGAAAACAGACCCCATTATTTATATTTCATCACTTTGAAAACAGACTTACCCATCACCCTGAAAACAAATCTACCATTCCAGTGTTTTGAAAACAGACTTGCTATCACCCTGAAAACAGACTTTGCCACCACCCTGAAAACAGACTTACCCATCACCCTGAAAACAGACTTACCCATCACCCTGAAAACAGACTTACCCATCACCCTGAAAACAGACTTACCCATCACCCTGAAAACAGACTTACCCATCACCCTGAAAACAGATTTACCCATCACCCTGAAAACAGACTTACCCATCACCCTGAAAACAGACTTACCCATCACCCTGAAAACAGACAAAGGAAGCAGAGAGGAGAGGAGGGATGGAACGAGGGATAGACAGGGGGGGGGTGAAAAGACGAGTGTAGATTCTGTCTGTGTAGCGTCTGCCTCAGGGGATGGCTGCAGGGCACCAGGAGCTGTCAGAAACACTCTGTGTTCATGTCAGTTAAAAACAAAAATGGAGTTGTTGAGAAGGGGAAAATCTTCTAGGAGTACAAATCACTGACAATCTGAAATGGTCCACCCACACAGACAGTGTGGTGATGCTGAAACCTCAGCATGCTGAATACATTTGGCTTGGACCCTTAAAACACCCCTGCCAAACCTTTACAGATGCACCAATGGAAGGCATCCATGTGAGAGGGCTGTTTCACCGCCTGGTACGGCAACTGCACCGTCCACAACCGCAGAGCTCTCCAGAGGATGCTGAGGCCTGCATCCATGTGAGAGGGCTGTTTCACCGCCTGGTACGGCAACTGCACCGTCCACAACCGCAGAGCTCTCCAGAGGATGCTGAGGTCTGCATCCATGTGAGAGGGCTGTTTCACCGCCTGGTACGGCAACTGGTCTACAACCGCAGAGCTCTCCAGAGGATGCTGAGGTCTGCCCAACGCATCAACAAAGGCACACTGACCTGCACACTGGTCACTTTAATAATGTTTACATACTGTTTCACACATTTCCTATGTATATACTTTATTCTAGTCAAGTCCATCCTATTCAACTATTGCTGTACATACAGTAGGGCTAAAAAACTAAAAAAGTATTTAGTCAGCCACCAATTGTGCAAGTTCTCCCACTTAAAAAGATGAGAGAGGCCTGTAATTTTCATCATAGGTACACTTCAACTATGACAGACAAAATGAGAAAAAAAATCCAGAAAATCACATTGTAGGATTTTTGATGAATTTATTTGC
>NC_060181.1:4133409-4148409 GCF_021184085.1 Oncorhynchus gorbuscha
AACTTCACAGATGAAGAGGCGATCGAAATGAAACGCAACAGGGACAAGATTATGAGGCGCAGGCACACGCTCATCCATAGTCACTTCCACATACACACTGACAAAAATACACTGACACACACACACTGACACACACACACTGACACACACACATTGACACACAAGTGTGCAGAAATGTACAGACAACAACACTAAGGTAGCCTAGTGGTTAGAGCGTTGGACTAGTAACTGAAAGGTTGCATGTTCAAATCCCTGAGCTGACAAGGTACAAATCTGTCGTTCTCCCCCTCAACAGGCAGTTAACCCACTGTTCCTAGGCCGTCATTGAAAATAAGAATTTGTTCTTAACTGACTTGCCTGGTTAAATAAAGGTAAAAAAAAGAGTTTGTTCTTTAACTGACTTGCCTAGTTAAATAAAGGATAAATAAATATGAATTATTTATAATGCAACCAACAATCTCTGGTCAATCAAACAAATGGTGTGGTTGAATCTACAGCTATGACTCATTGCATTGTGGGACACAAGACGACTTCCGTAAACACACATCAACATCCTGGAAAAGATCCACATGTCTTTTGGCCAGCATCACCTTTAGGTTGCTTTCTGGTGGAATTAGAAGAGAATGTGATGACTTTGTAAAAAAGTATTTAAAAAAAGTTAAAAAAAAATGGAAATTGAACTGGGATGGACAGCTACATTTAGAACATTTGTGACTAACAAAATTTGCTACATTTTTTTTTACAATGGATAACTTTAGAGGCTCAAAGCTACAAAATGATATATCATAAACCACATTTTTGAGGAAAGTAATTCTGCTTTGAATGTTGATTAACTTGTAAACTCACTTTTGAGAAAATGGCCTTTGAATGTTTTGGTATCTAGTGAAGTGCTCGTCTTTAACTAAATCTATTCAGCATCGTTCACACCCTCTTAAGCTTTAGCCCCACCCATCTCGCCTTGCTCGATGAGCGTTTAGAGCGCACACCTGACACTCTGGCCGATGATTTGTTTACCTCTGGATAACATGAAAGCAGCCTAACCAGCTCTGCTGCCAACGTTTACTGACACCGGCCATATTCAACGGGTTTAGCTTAAGACATGTAGCTACATTTTATTTTTATTTTTAAATGTCACCTTTATTTAACCAGGTAGGCCAGTTGAGAACAAGTTCGCATTTACAACTGCAACCTGGCCAAGATAAAGCAAAGCAGTGTGACAATCAACGACAACAGAGTTACACATGGAATAAAACAAACATACAGTCAATAATACAGTATAAACAAGTCTATATACAGTGTATGCAAATGGAGTAAGAAGGTAAGGCAATAAATAGTCCATAGTGGTGAAATAATTAGAAGTTCTCATTTACAATTGCGACCAATTCTATGTGCAAATGTGCAAGTAGAGATACTGGGGTGCAAAGGAGCAACAACAAAAAAATAACAGTATGGGGATGAGGAAGTTGGATGGGCTATTTACAGATGGGCTATTTACAGATTGGCTGTGTACAGGTGCAGTGATCTGTGAGCTGCTCTGACAGCTGGTATTTAAAGCTAGTGAGGGAGATATGAGTCTCCAGCTTCAGTGATTTTTGCAATTCTTTCCAGTCAGTGGCAGCGGAGAACTGGAAGGAAAGGAGGCCAAAGGAGGAATAGGCTTTGGGGGTGAATGAACCTAGCTACGTAAACAATGAACCTAGCTACGTAAACAACGAACCTAGCTACGTAAACAATGAACCTAGCTACGTAAACAATGAACCTAGCTAGGTAAACAATGAACCTAGCTACGTAAACAATGAACCTAGCTACGTAAACAATGAACCTAGCTAGGTAAACAATGAACCTAGCTAGGTAAACAATGAACCTAGCGAGGTAAACAATGAACCTAGAAAGGTAAACAATGAACCTAGCTACGTAAACAATGAACCTAGCTAGGTAAACAATGAACCTAGAAAGGTAAACAATGAACATAGCTAGGTAAACAATGAACCTAGAAAGGTAAACAATGAACCTAGCTACGTAAACAATGAACCTAGAAAGGTAAACAACGAACCTAGCTAGGTAAACAAAGTGTAAGATCACACACGTCGCGTAACGTTAGCTAACGAGACAATAAAAAAAGAGAGTTAAAAACCTCTTCGCCAATAACAGCTAGTTGTCAGTTTTCCTCTCTCAGACCATAACCAGACGGTTGTAGCTAAATTCCTGCTTGAGAAAATGGCTTAGAAGTCATTGTTTTTTCTTATTTTTTATCATTGTATTTGTAAACATTCAAAGTAAAGTACTTTGAAACTGAGATAAAAACATATTTATTAGATCTTTAAGTGTTAAGTGACAAAGTAAAGAGGAATGTCTAACAGATGTATGATTGAGGAGACAAGGTTGTAACTGAGACAACTAATCAAATATGAGTTAAAAGGAGAGGAGGAGAAACGTGTGACAACACTGTCTGGCTAAGGTTATGTCTCTGTGTTTGCTTCTCATATGGCACCATATTCCCTACATACTACCCTATTGGCCGTGGTCTAAAGTAGTGCACTACCCCTATTGGCCCTGGTCTAAAGTAGTGCACTACCCCTATGGGCCTTGGTCTAAAGTAGTGCACTACCCCTATGGGCCCTGGTTTAAAGTAGTGCTTTACCCCTATGGGCCTTGGTCTAAAGTAGTGCACTACCCCTATGGGCCTTGGTCTAAAGTAGTGCACTACCCCTATGGGCCCTGGTTTAAAGTAGTGCTTTACCCCTATGGGCCTTGGTCTAAAGTAGTGCACTACCCCTATGGGCCCTGGTCTAAAGTAGTGCTCTACCCCTATGGGCCTTGGTCTAAAGTAGTGCTCTACCCCTATGGGCCTTGGTCTAAAGTAGTGCTCTACCCCTATGGGCCCTGGTCTAAAGTAGTGCACTACCCCTATGGGCCTTGGTCTAAAGTAGTGCACTACCCCTATGGGCCCTGGTCTAAAGTAGTGCACTACCCCTATGGGCCCTGGTTTAAAGTAGTGCTCTACCCCTATGGGCCCTGGTTTAAAGTAGTGCTCTACCCCTATGGGCCTTGGTCTAAAGTAGTGCACTACCCCTATGGGCCCTGGTCTAAAGTAGTGCACTACCCCTATGGGCCCTGGTTTAAAGTAGTGCTCTACCCCTATGGGCCCTGGTTTAAAGTAGTGCTCTACCCCTATGGGCCTTGGTCTAAAGTAGTTAGCTAAATAGGGAATGGGGTGAAATTCGGGATGCAACCCCCATGGGGCGACACACAATTGGCACAGTGTTGAACAGGTTAGGGTTTGGCTTGGGTAGGCTGTCATTGTAAATATGAATTTGTTCTTCACTGAATTGCCTAGTTAAGTAAAGGTTGAATACGTGTATAGGGAGGGCAGTAATACGCAACATTGTGTCTTCACAGAAGGCTAAGCACAGACGCTGGAGACATAGGAGGCTGTTTGACATGCAAAACCCAGCAGCTACCAACTACAAACCTCACTGTTCTCTCCCGGTGGGGGAGAGATAGCCATGCACACAACCACACACACACACACACACAAACACACACACACACGCACGCACGCACGCACGCACGCACGCACGCACGCACGCACGCACGCACGCACACACACACACACACACACACACACACACACACACACACACACACACACACACACACACACACACACACAGAGAGAGAGAGAAACACACACACACGCACACACAGAGAGAGAAACACACACACACACACACACACAGAGAGAGAGAGAAACACACACACACGCACACAGAGAGAGAAACACACACACACACACACACACACACACACACACACACACACACACACACACACACACACACACACACACACACACACACACACACACACACACACACACACACACACACACACACACACACACACACACACACACACACACACACACACACACACACACACACACACACACACACACACACACACACACACACACACACACACACACACACACACAGAGAAACACACACACACGCGCGCACACACACACACACACAGAGAAAGAGAGGCACACACAGAGAGAGAAACACACACACACAGAGAAACACACACACACAGAGAAACACACACACACACCATGTCTAGCCAGGAGAACGCCGAAGCTACTTAGACCATTATGGGTCTGGTTGCTATTGAGGTATGACAGTATCAGAGTGGTAGTGTGATACTTATTGAGTTCAGAGTGTTGTGGTGTGATACCTATTGAGTTCAGAGTGTTGTGGTGTGATACCTATTGAGTTCAGAGTGTTGTGGTGTGATACCTATTGAGTTCAGAGTGTTGTGGTGTGATACCTATTGAGTTCAGAGTGTTGTAGTGTGCTATCTATCGTTTCAAGCCTTCCACTGCTTCCTAACTCCATTATAATGTTAGTTTAACATTCACTAAAACAGAAAAAGAATGAGAGCGAATTCAGCGACATAACCTGAGAGAGAGGTAACCTGGGACCACGGAGCCTGAGAGAGAGGTATCCTGGGACCACGGAGCCTGAGAGAGAGGTATCCTGGGACCACGGAGCCTGAGAGAGAGGTATCCTGGGACCACGGAGCCTGAGAGAGAGGTATCCTGGGACCACAGAGCCCGAGAGAGAGGTATCCTGGGACCACGGAGCCTGAGAGAGAGGTAACCTGGGACCTCAGAGCCAGAGCCTGAGTGAGAGGTAACCTGGGACCACGGAGCCTGAGAGAGAGGTAACCTGGGACCTCAGAGCCCTGGGACCACCAAGTCTGAGTGAGCCTGGGACCACCGAGAGAGAGGTAACCTGGGACCTCAGAGCCTGAGAGAGAGGTATTCTGGGACCACGGAGCCTGAGAGAGAGGTAACCTGGGACCACGGAGCCTGAGAGAGAGGTAACCTGGGACCTCAGAGCCTGAGAGAGAGGTATTCTGGGACCACGGAGCCTGAGAGAGAGGTAACCTGGGACCACGGAGCCTGAGAGAGAGGTAACCTGGGACCTCAGAGCCTGAGAGAGAGGTATTCTGGGACCACGGAGCCTGAGAGAGAGGTATCCTGGGACCACGGAGCCTGAGAGAGAGGTAACCTGGGACCACAGAGCCTGAGAGAGAGGTAACCTGGGACCTCAGAGCCTGAGAGAGAGGTAACCTGGGACCACGGAGCCTGAGAGAGAGGTAACCTGGGACCTCAGAGCCTGAGAGAGAGGTAACCTGGGACCTCAGAGCCTGAGAGAGAGGTATTCTGGGACCACCGAGTCTGAGTGAGAGGTAACCTGGGACCACCGAGCCTGAGAGAGAAGTATTCTGGGACCTCAGAGCCTGAGAGAGAGGTATCCTGGGACCTCAGAGCCTGAGAGAGAGGTATCCTGGGACCTCAGAGCCTGAGAGAGAGGTATCCTGGGAGCTCAGAGCCTGAGAGAGAGGTAACCTGGGACCACGGAGCCTGAGAGAGAGGTATCCTGGGACCACGGAGCCTGAGAGAGGTAGTGTCTCATAATGTAGTGTCTCATAGATGTAGTGTCTCATAATGTAGTGTCTCATAATGCACACTTTCCCTCTTCTTCTCCCTCACTCTCCTCCTATCTCTCACATTCTCCTATCTCTCACTCTCCTCCTATCTCTCACGTCCTCCTATCTCTCACTCTCCTCCTATCTCTCACGTCCTCCCCCTCTCTAGAATATTAATTGACATAGACAACTCATGATAAAAAAGCGATTGCTCCATTTTTAGCATAGTTCATTTGTCAAGCCTTTTTACTGCGTTGCATAATGTTCTTTCTGTAATCGTTCATCAGCATTTATTCATTTATAATTCACCTTATAAATAATTGAAACGTGTATAAATTAATTATTATCTCACGAAGGCAAGATATTGTTATTTGCTATGCTAACCATTGCCAAAGTGTTAAGTATATGTCGATTCTAAATAGGATTCTTTCAAATGATTCTGTCAGTTGACAGTTCTATATATATATTAATATACATATAGCAACATCAGGTGTAATTTAGAAACGTGGTTGTACAGCACCAGTTTTTCTGTTGTTATGTCAGTTACTCAATTAGCTGACAATTAATGCCATGTCAAATGTTTTGATTTGTAGTTAGTCTAGTCTAAACGTGTAGTAATCATGTCCGAATACAGGTGTTAACTAGTTAAGATAACCAGGTGTTAACTAGTTAAGATAACCAGGTGTTAACTAGTTAAGATAACCAGGTGTTAACTAGTTAAGATAACCAGGTGTTAACTAGTTAAGATAACCAGGTGTTAACTAGTTAAGATAGCAAGATGTTAACTAGCTAAGATAATCAGGTGTTAACTAGTTAAGATAACCAGGTGTTAACTAGTTAAGATAACCAGGTGTTAACTAGTTAAGATAACCAGGTGTTAACTAGTTAAGATAGCCAGGTGTTAACTAGTTAAGATAGCAAGATGTTAACTAGCTAAGATAATCAGATGTTAACTAGTTAAGATAACCAGGTGTTAACTAACATAGATAACCAGGTGTTAACTAGTTAAGATAACCAGGTGTTAACTAGTTAAGATAACCAGGTGTTAACTAGCTAAGATAATCAGGTGTTAACTAGTTAAGATAGCAAGATGTTAACTAGCTAAGATAATCAGATGTTAACTAGTTAAGATAACCAGGTGTTAACTAGTTAAGATAACATAGATAACTAGTTAAGGTGTTAACTAGTTAAGATAACCAGGTGTTAACTAGTTAAGATAGCCAGGTGTTAACTAGTTAAGATAACCAGGTGTTAACTAGCTAAGATAATCAGATGTTAACTAGTTAAGATAACCAGGTGTTAACTAGCTAAGATAGCCAGATGTTAACTAGCTAAGATAACCAGATGTTAACTAGCTAAGATAATCAGATGTTAACTAACATAGATAACCAGGTGTTAACTAACATAGATAACCAGGTGTTAACTAACATAGATAGCCAGGTGTTAACTAACATAGATAACCAGGTGTTAACTAACATAGATAACCAGGTGTTAACCATTTAAGATAACCAGGTGTTAACTAACATAGATAACCAGGTCTTAACTAGCTAAGATAACCAGATGTTAACTAGTTAAGATAGCCATGTGTTAACTAGCTAAGATAACCAGGTGTTAACCAGTTAAGATAACCAGGTGTTAACTAGCTAAGATAACCAGATGTTAACTAGTTAAGATAGCCAGGTGTTAACTAGCTAAGATAGCCAGATGTTAACTAACATAGATAACCAGGTGTTAACTAACATAGATAACCAGGTGTTAACTAGCTAAGATAACCAGGTGTTAACTAACATAGATAACCAGGTGTTAACTAACATAGATAACCCGGTGTTAACCATTTAAGATAACCAGGTGTTAACTAACATAGATAACCAGGTGTTAACTAGTTAAGATAACCAGGTGTTAACCAGTTAAGATAACCAGGTGTTAACTAACATAGATAACCAGGTGTTAACTAACATAGATAACCAGGTGTTAACTAACATAGATAACCAGGTGTTAACCAGCTAAGATAGCCAGGTGTTAACTAACATAAATAACCAGGTGTTAACCAGTTAAGATAACCAGGTGTTAACTAACATAGATAACCAGGTTTTAACCAGTTAAGATAACCAGGTGTTAACTAACATAGATAACCAGGTGTTAACTAACATAAATAACCAGGTGTTAACCAGTTAAGATAACCAGGTGTTAACTAACATAGATAACCAGGTTTTAACCAGTTAAGATAACCAGGTGTTAACTAACATAGATAACCAGGTGTTAACTAACATAGATAACCAGGTGTTAACCATAGATAACCAGGTGTTTAAGATAACCAGGTGTTAACTAACATAGATAACCAGGTGTTAACTAACATAGATAACCAGGTGTTAACTAACATAGATAACCAGGTGTTAAGATAACCAGGTGTTAACTAACATAGATAACCAGGTGTTAACTAACATAGATAACCAGGTGTTAACTAACATAGATAACCAGGTGTTAACCAGTTAAGATAACCAGGTGTTAACTAACATAGATAACCAGGTGTTAACCAGTTAAGATAACCAGGTGTTAACTAACATAGATAACCAGGTGTTAACCAGTTAAGATAACCAGGTGTTAACTAACATAGATAACCAGGTGTTAACTAACATAGATAACCAGGTTTTAACCAGTTAAGATAACCAGGTGTTAACTAACATAGATAACCAGGTTTTAACCAGTTAAGATAACCAGGTGTTAACTAACATAGATAACCAGGTTTTAACCAGTTAAGATAACCAGGTGTTAACTAACATAGATAACCAGGTGTTAATTAACATAGATAACCAGGTGTTAACTAACATAGATAACCAGGTGTTAACTAACATAGATAACCAGGTGTTAACTAACATAGATAACCAGGTGTTAACCAGTTAAGATAACCAGGTGTTAACTAACATAGATAACCAGGTGTTAACTAACATAGATAACCAGGTGTTAACTAACATAGATAACCAGGTGTTAACTAACATAGATAACCAGGTGTTAACTAACATAGATAACCAGGTGTTAACCAGTTAAGATAACCAGGTGTTAACTAACATAGATAACCAGGTGTTAACCAGTTAAGATAACCAGGTGTTAACTAACATAGATAACCAGGTGTTAACTAACATAGATAACCAGGTTTTAACCAGTTAAGATAACCAGGTGTTAACTAACATAGATAACCAGGTTTTAACCAGTTAAGATAACCAGGTGTTAACTAACATAGATAACCAGGTTTTAACCAGTTAAGATAACCAGGTGTTAACTAACATAGATAACCAGGTGTTAATTAACATAGATAACCAGGTGTTAACTAACATAGATAACCAGGTGTTAACTAACAAAGATAACCAGGTGTTAACTAACATAGATAACCAGGTGTTAACTAGCTAGGATAACCAGATGTTAACTAGTTAAGATAGCCAGGTGTTAACTAGTTAAGATAGCCAGATGTTAACTATCATAGATAACCAGGTGTTAACTAACATAGATAACCAGGTGTTAACTAACATAGATAACCAGGTGTTAACTAACATAGATAACCAGGTGTTAACTAACATAGATAACCAGGTGTTAACTAACATATATAGCCAGATGTTAACCAGCTAAGATAGCCAGGTGTTAACTAGCTAAGATAGCCAGATGTTAACTAGCTAAGATAGCCAGATGTTAACTAGTTAAGATAGCCAGGTGTTAACTAGTTAAGATAGCCAGGTGTTAACTAGCAGGTTAGATAGGCTAGCTGTTAACTAGCAGGTTAGATAGGCTAGCTGTCCACGTCCTTGTCAACAGCAACTCCATTCAGATGAAACACTAGCTGCTGCTCGTTGTAGCCTATTCCTCATTGAGCGAACTTAATGACCTACTTTTATTCCATTTTGCATTGATTAGAGATCTCCCACTTCACTTACTCCATATGGTGTATCCTTGTAAATATCAATGTCACACAGATTATTTGATTTAATTGAGACAAAACATTTAAATTGTTTTCCCCAGAAAAAAATGTGAAGGAAGCAAGCTAACAACTGAGACACAATCGAGAGGAACAAACAATTTGACACACCAATTAGGATCTGGCTAAAAACACTTCCCTTTATGGTTGTGAGGTCTGGGGTCCGTTCACCAACCAAGAATTCACAAAATGAGACGAAGACCAAATTGATAATTCTGCAAAAATATCCTCAGTATGCAACGTAAAACAACAAATAATGCATGCAGGGCAGAATTAGGCCGATTCCTGCTATTTATCAAACTCCAGAAAGAAGCCATTAAATTCCACAACCATGTATTTTAAAAGGAAGTGATTCCCAAACATTCTATAACAAAGCCATCCCCCAAAGATAATTACTTGACACAGTGGAAATAATTTAGACAAAAACTGAGCAAACTACAATGCTATTTGGCCCTAAATACCTGACCACTGTGACTGACACAAACTTAAGGAAAGCTTTGACTATGTACAGACTCAGTGAGCATAGCCTTGCTATTGAGAAAGGCCACCAAAGGCAGACATGGCTCTCAAGAGAAGACAGGCTATGTGCTCACTGCCCACAAACTGAGGTGGAAACTGAGCAGCTTCCTAACCTCCTGCCATATTAAAAACACATATTTCCCTCAGGTTACACAGACCCACAAAGAATTAGAAAACAAACACAATATTGATAAACTCCCTTATCTACTGGGTGAAATATCACCACAGTAAAATTTGTGACCTTTTGCCACAAGAAAAGGGCAACCAGTGAAGAACAAACACCATTGTAAATACAACCTTTATTTTTTATTTTTTATTTTACCTTTATTTAACCAGGCAAGTCAGTTAAGAAAACATTCTTATTTTCAATGACAGCCTAGGAACAGTGGGTTAACTGCCTGTTCAGGGGCAGAACGACAGATTTGTACCTTGTCAGTTCAGGGGTTTGAACTCACAACCTTCCGGTTACTAGTCCAACACTCTAACCACTAGGCTACGCTGTTTATTTATTTGACCTTTTGTACTTTAACCATTTACACATCATTACAACACGGTATATAGAGATAATATGACATTTGAAATGTCTTTATTCTTTTGGACATTCTGTGAGTGTCATGTTTACTGTTCATTTGATATGGTTTATTTTACTTTTGTATATTATCTACTACACTTGCTTTGATAATATTAAAATGTGTTTTTTCGATGACAATGACATTTTAATTGAATTTAGAGAGAGAAGAGAAAGACAGAGAAAGACGTAAAAAGAGAGAGAATGCTCCTTAAATTGAATTTGTAAAGACGAGATACTTTGCAAAATCCCCATTCGTCTTGTCGTCCACGACGATGACGATTCGCTCTGTAATTGGTCCCATTTCAGCCAGTAGGAGAGATGAAATACGAATATAAAGTGAATCAAGGAGGAGAAGAACTGCGACAGAATAAAACAGAATGAACAGAAAGCCTAGCGGTAGCTGAAGACAAAGGAGAGGAAGAGAGATTTGATTGGTTGATTCCATGGTTGTACCTGAACCTAATCTAAACAGCATTACAGAAGACCTGGACAGTGGGAAAACACATAATGTCAGTGTGGGAACTGGAATTCAACAACAAACAGCAGTGCTTGTCAACAGTTGAAGTCAGAAGTTTACGTACACCTTAGCAAAATGCATTTAAACTCTGCTTTTCACAATTCCTGACAATTAATCCCAGTAAAAAATGTCCTGTTTTAGGTCAGTTAGGATCACCGCTTTATTTTAAGAATGTGAAATGTCAGAATGATAGTAGAGAGAATGATTTATTTCAGCTTTTATTTCTTTCATCACATTCCCAGTGGGTCAGAAGTTTACATACACTCAATTAGTATTTAGTAACATTGCCTTTAAATTGTTTAACTTAAAGGTCAAATGTTTCTGGTAGCCTTCCACAAGCTTCCCACAATAAGTTGGGCGAATATTGGCCCATTAAACCTGACAGAGCTGGTGTAACTGAATCAGATTTGTAGGCCTCCCTGCTCACACACACTTTTTCAGTTCTGCCCACACATTTTCTATAGGATTGAGGTCGGGGCTTTGTGATGGCCACTCCAATACCTTGACTTTGTTGTCCTTAAGCAATTTTGCTACGACTTTGGAAGTATGCTTGGGGTCATTGTCCATTTGGAAGACCCTTTGCGACCAAGCTTTAACTTCCTGACTGATGGCTTGAGATGTTGCTTCAATATATCCACATAAATTTCCCATTCCTCATGATGCCATCTATTTTGTGAAGTGCACCAGTCCCTCCTGCAGAAAAGCACCCCCACAACATGATACTGCCACCCCACGGTTGGGATGGTGTTCTTCGGCTTGCAAGCCTCCCCCTTTTCCATCCAAACAAAACGATGGCCAAACAGTTATATTTTTGTTTCATCAGACCAGAGGACATTTCTCCAAAAAGTACGACCTTAGTCCCCATGTGTAGTTGCAAACCATTGTCTGGCTTATTTATGGTGGTTTTGGAGCAATGGCTTCTTCCTTGCTGAGCTGCCTTTTCAGGTTATGTCGATATAGGACTCTTTTTACTGTGGATATAGATACTTTTGTACCTGTTTCCTCCAGCATCTTCACAAGGTCCTTTGCTGTTGTTCTGGGATTGATTTGCACTTTTCACACAAAAGTACATTCATCTCTAGGAGACAGAACGTGTCTCCTTCCTGAGCGGTATGACGGCTGCGTGGTCCCATGGTGTTTAAACTTGCGTTCTATTGTTTGTACAGATGAACGTGGTGCCTTCAGGTGTTAGGAAATTGCTCCGAAGCATGAACCAGACTTGTGGAGGTCTACAATTTGTTATCTGAGGTCTTGGCTGATTTCTTTTGATTTTCACATGATGTCAAGCAAAGATTAACCTATCAGAAACTTATAAAGCCATGACATCAGTTTCTGGAATTTTCCAAACTGTTTAAGAACATGCACTAAGTCAACTAAGTGAAATAATCTGTCTGTAAACAATTATTGGAAAAATGACTGTGTCGTGTACAAAGTAGATGTCCTAACCGACTTGCCAAAACTATAGCTTGTTAACAAGACGTGTGGAGTGATTGAAAAATTCCACACTGATAACTACCTCGCTCCCTACCCTACACTGATGCCTCCCTACCCTACACTGATACCTCCCTACACCACACTGATACCTCCCTACCCCACACTGATACTTCCCTACCCTACACTGATACCTCCCTACCCCACACTGATACCCCCCTACCTCCCTACCCTACACTGATACCCCCCTACCTCCCTACCCCACACTGATACCTCCCTACCTCCCTACCCTACACTGATACCTCCCTACCCTACACTGATACCACCCTACCCTACACTGTTACCTCCCTACCCCACACTGATACCCCCCTACCCCACACTGATACCTCCCTACCCTACACTGATACCTCACTACCCCAAACTGATACCTCCCTACCCCACACTGATACCTCCCTACCCCACACTGATACCTCCCTACCCCACACTGATACCTCCCTACCCCACACTGATACCTCCCTACCCTACACTGATACCTCCCTACCCTACACTGATACCTCCCTACCCCACACTGATACCTCCCTACACCACACTGATACCCCCCTACCTCCCTACCCCACACTGATACCTCCCTACCTCCCTACACCACACTGATACCTCCCTACACCACACTGATACCTCCCTACCCCACACCTGATACCTCCCTACACTACACTGATACCTCCCTACCCTACACTGATACCTCCCTACCCTACACTGATACCTCCCTACCCCACACTGATACCTCCCTACACCACACTGATACCTCCCTACCCTACACTGATACCTCCCTACACCACACTGATACCTCCCTACCCTACATTGATACCTCCCTACACCACACTGATACCTCCCTACACCACACTGATACCTCCCTACCCTACACTGATACCTCCCTACACCACACTGATACCTCCCTACCCTACACTGATACCTCCCTACCCCACACTGATACCTCCCTACACCACACTGATACCTCCCTACCCTACACTGATACCTCCCTACCCAACACTGATACCTCCCTACCCCACACTGATACCTCCCTACCCCACACTGATACCTCCCTACCCCACACTGATACCTCCCTATCTCCCTACCCCACACTGATACCTCCCTATCTCCCTACCCCACACTGATACCTCCCTACCCCACACTGATACCTCCCTACCCCACACTGATACCTCCCTACCCTACACTGATACCTCCCTACCCCACACTGATACCTCCCTACCTCCCTACCCCACACTGATACCTCCCTACCCCACACTGATACCTCCCTACCCTACACTGATACCTCCCTACCCCACACTGATACCTCCCTACCTCCCTACCCCACACTGATACCTCCCTACCCTACACTGATACCTCCCTATCTCCCTACCCCACACTGATACCTCCCTACCCCACACTGATACCTCCCCACCCCACACTGATACCTCCCTACCTCCCTACCCCACACTGATACCTCCCTACCTCCCTACCCCACACTGATACCTCCCTACCCCACACTGATACCTCCCTATCTCCCTACCCCACACTGATACCTCCCTATCTCCCTACCCCACACTGATACCTCCCTACCCCACACTGATACCTCCCTACCCCACACTGATACCACACTGATACCTCCCTACCCCACACTGATACCTCCCCCTACCCCACACTGATACCTCCCTACCTCCCTACCCCACACTGATACCTCCCTACACCACACTGATACCTCCCTACACCACACTGATACCTCCCTACCTCCCTACCCCACACTGATACCTCCCTACACCACACTGATACCTCCCTACCCCACACTGATACCTCCCTACCTCCCTACCCCACACTGATACCTCCCTACCTCCCTACACTGATACCTCCCTACCTCCCTACCCCACACTGATACCTCCCTACCCTACACTGATACCTCCCTACCCTACACTGATACCTCCCTACCCTACACTGATACCTCCCTACCTCCCTACCCACACTGATACCTCCCTACCCTACACTGATACCTCCCTACCTCCCTACCCCACACTGATACCTCGCTACCTCCCTACCCCACACTGATACCTCCCTACCTCCCTACCCCACACTGATACCTCCCTACCCCACACTGATACCTCCCTACCCCACACTGATACCTCCCTACCCCACACTGATACCTCCCTACCCCACACTGATACCTCCCTACCCAACACTGATACCTCCCTATCTCCCTACCGCCTGACACACCGGGTGATGCTCAGGGATGAAGAACTACAACATGTGTTAAGCGAGGACAGCCCTCTTCGCTGTATATATCGATTTGGACCTCAGTTTAATCACAACAGCATTCATACCATATTACATATTCAATCAGACTTAATCACATTCATTCATTCTCATCATTTTTTGCTCAACTGAACCACACTGTAAATAACCCCCGTGGTGTATCGATTGGGAGACTTAAAACATCAGGTATATTCCGTT
>NC_060181.1:4155909-4160909 GCF_021184085.1 Oncorhynchus gorbuscha
TACAGAGCTATCAGTCTTTCAACCAGTCCAGGGACAGTCACAAAGTGTAGGTTATAGGATGGTGTGTATAGACAGTAGTTATATAGGATGGTGTGTATAGACAGTAGTTATATAGGTGTGTATAGACAGTAGTTATATAGGTGTGTATAGACAGTAGTTATATAGGAGTGTGTATAGACAGTAGTTATATAGGTGTGTATAGACAGTAGTTATATAGGTGTGTATAGACAGTAGTTATATAGGTGTGTATAGACAGTAGTTATATAGGATGGTGTGTATAGACAGTAGTTATATAGGATGGTGTGTATAGACAGTAGTTATATAGGATGTGTATAGACAGTAGTTATATAGGTGTGTATAGACAGTAGGTAGGATGGTGTGTATAGACAGTAGTTATATAGGATGGTGTGTATAGACAGTAGTTATATAGGATGGTGTGTATAGACAGTAGTTATATAGGACAGTAGTTATATAGGTGTGTATAGACAGTAGTTATATAGGTGTGTATAGACAGTAGTTATATAGGTGTGTATAGACAGTAGTTATATAGGTGTGTATAGACAGTAGTTATATAGGATGGTGTGTATAGACAGTAGTTATATAGGTGTGTATAGACAGTAGTTATATAGGTGTGTATAGACAGTAGTTATATAGGTGTGTATAGACAGTAGTTATATAGGTGTGTATAGACAGTAGTTATATAGGTGTGTATAGACAGTAGTTATATAGGTGTGTATAGACAGTAGTTATATAGGTGTGTATAGACAGTAGTTATATAGGTGTGTATAGACAGTAGTTATATAGGTGTGTATAGACAGTAGTTATATAGGATGGTGTGTATAGACAGTAGTTATATAGGATGGTAGTGTATAGACAGTAGTTATATAGGTGTGGTAGTTATATAGGTGTGTATAGACAGTAGTTATATAGGTGTGTATAGACAGTAGTTATATAGGATGGTGTGTATAGACAGTAGTTATATAGGATGGTGTGTATAGACAGTAGTTATATAGGATGGTGTGTATAGACAGTAGTTATATAGGATGTTGTGTGTATAGACAGTAGTTATATAGGATGGTGTGTATAGACAGTAGTTATATAGGATAGACAGTAGTTGTATAGACAGTAGTTATATAGGTGTGTATAGACAGTAGTTATATAGGATGGTGTGTATAGACAGTAGTTATATAGGTTATGGTGTGTATAGACAGTAGTTATATAGGATGGTGTGTATAGACAGTAGTTATATAGGTGTGTATAGATAGTTATATAGGTGTGTATAGACAGTAGTTATATAGGATGGTGTGTATAGACAGTAGTTATATAGGATGGTGTGTATAGACAGTAGTTATATAGGATGTGTATAGACAGTAGTTATATGTGTATAGACAGTAGTTATATAGGTGTGTATAGACAGTAGTTATATAAGTGTGTATAGACAGTAGTTATATAGGTGTGTATAGACAGTAGTTATATAGGATGTTGTGTATAGACAGTAGTTATATAGGATGGTGTGTATAGACAGTAGTTATATAGGTGTGTATAGACAGTAGTTATATAGGTGTGTATAGACAGTAGTTATATAGGTGTGTATAGACAGTAGTTATATAGGATGGTGTGTATAGACAGTAGTTATATAGGATGTTGTGTATAGACAGTAGTTATATAGGTGTGTATAGACAGTAGTTATATAGGATGGTGTGTATAGACAGTAGTTATATAGGATGGTGTGTATAGACAGTAGTTATATAGGTGTGTATAGACAGTAGTTATATAGGATGGTGTATAGACAGTAGTAGGTGTGTATAGACAGTAGTTATATAGGATGGTGTGTATAGACAGTAGTTATATAGGTGTGTATAGACAGTAGTTATATAGGTGTGTATAGACAGTAGTTATATAGGTGTGTATAGACAGTAGTTATATAGGATGGTGTGTATAGACAGTAGTTATATAGGTGTGTATAGACAGTAGTTATATAGGTGTGTATAGACAGTAGTTATATAGGTGTGTATAGACAGTAGTTATATAGGTGTGTATAGACAGTAGTTATATAGGTATAGACAGTAGTTATATAGGTGTGTATAGACAGTAGTTATATAGGTGTGTATAGACAGTAGTTATATAGGATGGTGTTATATATAGACAGTAGTTATATAGGATGGTGTATATAGACAGTAGTTATATAGGATGGTGTGTATAGACAGTAGTTATATAGGATGTTGTGTATAGACAGTAGTTATATAGGTGTGTATAGACAGTAGTTATATAGGATGGTGTGTATAGACAGTAGTTATATAGGATGGTGTGTATAGACAGTAGTTATATAGGATGGTGTGTATAGACAGTAGTTATATAGGTGTGTATAGTAGATAGGTGTGTATAGACAGTAGTTATATAGGTGTGTATAGACAGTAGTTATATAGGTGTGTATAGACAGTAGTTATATAGGTGTGTATAGACAGTAGTTATATAGGTGTGTATAGACAGTAGTTATATAGGATGGTGTGTATAGACAGTAGTTATTATATAGTAGTTATATAGGTGTGTATAGACAGTAGTTATATAGGATGTGTAGACAGTAGTTATATAGGATGGTGTGTATAGACAGTAGTTATATAGGATGGTGTGTATAGACAGTAGTTATATAGGATGTAGTGTGTATAGACAGTAGTTATATAGGTGTGTATAGACAGTAGTTATATAGGTGTGTATAGACAGTAGTTATATAGGATGTTGTGTATAGACAGTAGTTATATAGGATGGTGTGTATAGACAGTAGTTATATAGGTGTGTATAGACAGTAGTTATATAGGATGGTGTGTATAGACAGTAGTTATATAGGTGTGTATAGACAGTAGTTATATAGGTGTGTATAGTCAGTAGTTATATAGGTGTGTATAGACAGTAGTTATATAGGTGTGTATAGACAGTAGTTATATAGGTGTGTATAGACAGTAGTTATATAGGATGGTGTGTATAGACAGTAGTTATATAGGTGTGTATAGACAGTAGTTATATAGGTGTGTATAGACAGTAGTTATATAGGTGTGTATAGACAGTAGTTATATAGGTGTGTATAGACAGTAGTTATATAGACAGTAGTTATAGGTGTGTATAGACAGTAGTTATATAGGTGTGTATAGACAGTAGTTATATAGGATGGTGTGTATAGACAGTAGTTATATAGGTGTGTATAGACAGTAGTTATATAGGTGTGTATAGACAGTAGTTATATAGGTGTGTATAGACAGTAGTTATATAGGTGTGTATAGACAGTAGTTATATAGGATGGTGTGTATAGACAGTAGTTATATAGGATGGTGTGTATAGACAGTAGTTATATAGGTGTGTATAGACAGTAGTTATATAGGTGTGTATAGACAGTAGTTATATAGGTGTGTATAGACATCAGTTATATAGGTGTGTATAGACAGTAGTTATATAGGTGTGTATAGACAGTAGTTATATAAGTGTGTATAGACAGTAGTTATATAGGTGTGTATAGACAGTAGTTATATAGGTGTGTATAGACAGCCCCGTATGGTGCAAACACTGAAACGGAAAACAACCACAAACAAAAGTGGGAAAACAGGCTGCCTAAGTATGGTTCTCCATCAGAGACACCGATTGACAGCCACCTCCGATTGGGAACCATACCAGGCCAAACACCTAGAAGTATAACACACCGAACCCCCAGTTGACCAGTTACATCAGTTGCTCAGAAAGATTTGAAGTACGTGGAATGGCCTGGGGCTTGAGGTTGGCAGTATAGGTGGTGCTACGTTGTATGCAATAGCCCTCTGTAGATATACTTCTATTGGGGATAGATGGCTTCTATTTCAACAAAGCTGTAAAAAAAACTTTTTAGGAAATGTCACACAACTCAAGCCACCAGTGTGTGAGAGAGAGAGAGTATAGAGAGAGAGAGAGAGAGAGAGAGAGAGAGAGAGAGAGAGAGAGAGAGAGAGATGTACACATTTCACTGGCCTGACCTGTGACCCCATAGGAGTCATCCTGTGTCTATCAATCTGTGAAGCCTGAGAGCCCTTGGCAATGCTAACATCAGACACGTTCAAGGCTTTTATTTAGTGCTCTCAACTCTTCAGTCACTCTCCACTAGCAACAACACCACAGCACTGTCTCACACACACACACGCCATGACCGTCACACACACACACACACACACACACACACACACACACACACACACACACACACACACACACACACACACACACACACACACACACACACACACACACACACACACACACACACACACACACACACACACACACACACACACACACACACCTAACACACACACACACACACACACAGATGTGTACATATATACACACCTAATACATACACACAAACACACACCTAACACACACACACACACTTAACACACACACAGATGTGTACACATACACACACCTAATACATACACAGAAACACACACCTAACACATACACACAAATACATGCCTAACACATACTCACACACACACACACACATGATACAGGTTACTCGCTCCTCCCGGATTGTCTTGGAAATTGTCCAGTCAGTTGAATGTTGAAGACACGTTTATGGATCGAGCCATAACTGACCACAAATTGACTTGGAAAAAGCCAATTTAATTCTGCAATGCAGTGGGCGGCAGCGTAGCCTAGTGGTTAGAGCGTTGGACTGGTAACCGGAAGGTTGCGAGTTCAAACCCCTGAGCTGACACAGTACAAATCTGTCATTCTGCCCCTGAACAGGCATTTAAACCACTGTTCCTAGGCCGTCATTGAAAAAAATGATGTGTTCTTAAACTGACTTGCCTGGTAAAATAAACATTTAAAAAAAAAGGTGGGACAGGTGGTGTCACAGGACTCAAGTCATAGTCATCAACTAGTCTACCTGGTTAAATATAGGTGTTCTCAAATAGCCTACCAGGTTAAATCAAGGTGTTCTCAACTAGTCCTACCTGGTTAAATAAAGGTGTTCT
>NC_060181.1:4165909-4333409 GCF_021184085.1 Oncorhynchus gorbuscha
GTACAACAAATACACCCCCACTACACCCACTACACCCACTACACCTACTACACCCCCACTACACCCGCTACACACCTACTACACACCCACTACATCAACTACACCCACTACACCCACCACACCCACTACACACTCACCACACCCACTACACCCCCACTACACCCACTACACCCACTATACCCACCACACCCACTACACACTCACTACACCCACTACACACCCACTACATACCCACTACACCCGCTACACACCCACTACACCCCCACTACACCTCCCCAGGACAGTCTATAACTCCTCCCCAGGACAGTCTATAACCCCTCCCCAGGACAGTCTATAACCCCTCCCCAGGACAGTCTATAACCCCTCCCCAGGACAGTCTATAACTCCTCCCCAGGACATTCTATAACTCCTCCCCAGGACAGTCTATAACTCCTCCCCAGGACAGTCTATAACTCCTCCCCAGGACAGTCTATAACCCCTCCCCAGGACAGTCTGTAACCCCTCCCCAGGACAGTCTATAACTCCTCCCCAGGACAGTCTATAACTCCTCCCCAGGACAGTCTATAACTCCTCCCCAGGACAGTCTATAACCCCTCCCCAGGACAGTCTGTAACCCCTCCCCAGGACAGACTATAACTCCTCCCCAGGACAGTCTATAACTCCTCCCCAGAATGTTGCTATATGGGACACCCTCAGTCTATAACCCCTCCCCAGGACAGTCTATAACCCCTCCCCAGGACAGTCTGTAACCCCTCCCCAGGACAGTCTATAACTCCTCACCAGGACAGTCTATAACTCCTCCCCAGGACAGTCTATAACCCCTCCCCAGGACAGTCTGTAACCCCTCCCCAGGACAGTCTATAACTCCTCCCCAGGACAGTCTATAACTCCTCCCCAGGACAGACTATAACTCCTCCCCAGGACAGACTATAACTCCTCCCCAGGACAGTCTATAACTCCTCCCCAGGACAGTCTATAACTCCTCCCCAGGACAGACTATAACTCCTCCCCAGAACGTTGCTATATGGGTCACCCTCAGTCTATAACCCATCCCCAGGGGTTATTATTGGCATATTATTATTATTATTATTATTATTATTATTATTATTATTATTATTATTATTATTATTATTATTATATTATTATTATTATAACTCCTCCCCAGGACAGTCTATAACCCCTCCCCACAACAGTCCCCAGAACATTGCTATATGGGTCACCCTCAGTCTATGACTCCTCCCCAGAACGTTGCTATATAGGTCACCCTCAGTCTATACCCCCTTTCCAAGGCCAGAGTGTGTGCTGTGTTGTTCCATATAGTGTCACTCAATTCTGATTGGCTATCACGTTTTAGCTCTCTCCAGTGATTGGCTAACACAGCGACGAGTGCAGGGTCGGACTACCCCACCAGACCCCATCTACCCTGAATCTACCCGTGATGAGAGAGAGGATTCTCTCCCTCTCTTTCTTCAACCCTTCCCTTTTCTCCTTCTCTCCATTCTGTATCCTAATGAGGCTCCAAGACATTGCTGACAACTTTGATTCACCAATGTCATATTCCTTAAACAAAGTCACACTTCATCACAATACCCTAAACTAATGTCATACTTCGTCACAATTAACTAATGTCCTACTCCGTCACAATACTAAGAGTAACTAACTTTTCACGTTTGAGTTAAAAACAATCTCCAAAGTTACAAATGTCTCTAACAGTCGCCCCAGCGGGAGTTTTTTTTACGTGCGTAATGTCAGAACACACTCATTTTTCCAAATTGTGAATGTAACGCAACAAGACAATTAACCCACGCTACCCTCAAACCAAGGCACGCTGCCTGCTAATTATGTGTAGGCTGTGTTTCAACTTTCAATTTCAAATTATTTTCCAAAAAAAAGGGATAATTGAAAAACAGTTTGAATTGAGGTGTGTTCATTAATTCACATAGAAGTTGCCCATTTCACTGTTGGGGAAAATGTATGTTTGAGGCTTTACTAAGCGGATAAACTTCTCTCTTTGAGCCCAAGTACTTCCCCAGTGTTTCCCCAGATCAAGTATGCAGACATTTGCTCATTTCCAGTCAGAACAAACTTTTTCCCCATGGCACATTTTCCCGGCTGGCGTCCACATTGCCTTCATTGTTGTTTTCCTTACAAATAATTACTTTGGACATGTGCATTCATAAAAACGTAAGTGCCTAATCACGTTATCATTAGACATTATAGTTTATGTATATGGTGTTGTCATTTCTACTGCAACACACTGTATGTATGTATGGAGCATAATGTACTTACTGTTTTATTCATGTCCAAAGATATTTTCAAGTACAAAAAAATGCATTCTGGTTGTCACGTAAACATCTCTCAGACTAAAGATGCTATATCAAAACAAGATGAAGGGATTAGATTGTAACTATCTACTCAGGGTTGCCAGCTCAGACCCCCTTTTCCACGGGTTTTATTGATATGTATTTTTTTTTACTCATAAACTTCTCCTATGTTTTGTATTTCTGTTGACTCCAACATGGCGGAGAAATATATTTACTTTTGAGCGCCGTCTCAGATTATTGCATGGTAGGCTTTTTTCGTAACGTTTAAAACAAATCTGACACAGCGGTTGCATTAACAACCACTGTGTCTTTAATTATATGTAAAACATGTATCTTTCGTCAAAGCTTATGATGAGTATTTCTGTTATATGATGTGGCTCTCTGTAATTACTCCGGATATTAATATGCATATTATCGAACAAAACATGAATGTATTGTGTAACATGATGTCATATGAGTGTCATCTGATGAAGATTATCAAAGGTTAGTGATTCATTTTATCTCTAATTCTGCTTTTGTGACTACGTCTCTGGCTGGGAAAATGGCTGTGAGTTTTGGGGGATTTGATGGGGATCTAACATAAATATATGTTGTGTTTTCGCTGTAAAACATTTTTAAAAATCGGACACGATGGGTAGATTAACAAGATGTTTATAATTCATTTGCTGTATTGAACTTGTTAATGTGTTAAAGTTAAATAGTTCTAAAACATATTTTTGAATTTCCCGCGCTGCCTTTTCAGCGGAATGTTGGGGGGGATTCCGTTAGCGGAACCTGTGTCCTAGACAGGTTAATAGGGTGAATAATATAGCTAATATTAATAGGGTGAATAATATAGCTAATATTAATTGGGTGAATAACATAGCTAGTATTAACAGGGTGAATAATATAGCTAGTATTAATAGGGTGAATAATATAGCTAATATTAATTTGGGTGAATAATATAGCTAGTATTCATAGGGGGTGAATAATATAGCTGGTATTAATAGGGTGAATAACTAGTATTAATAATGTCTATGGTGATTTATAGATTTAGTATTAATATGGTGAATAATACAGCTAGTATTAATAGGGTGAATAAAATAGCTAATATTAATAGGTTGAATAATATAGCTGGTATTAATAGGGTGAATAACAAGTATTAATAATGTATATGGTGATTTATAGATTTAGTATTAATAGGGTGAATAATATAGTTAGTATTAGTAGGGTATAAGAATAATTTTATAACTAGTATTACTATGGTATATGGTAAATCATATATTTAGTATTAATACTGTGAATAATACAAATAGTATAAATAGGGTTTACGGTGAATATAGTTTGTATTAATAATACCTATAATATTCAACCTATTAAAAATAGGTTTCTCTGTAGTATTATCCTTATTCAAAATATACTCTATTAATTAATACTAGCTATATTATTCAACATATACTCTATTAATTAATAGCTATATTATTCAACATATACGCTATTAATACAAATTATGTTATTCACCCTATTAATAATAGCTATAGTATTCACCCTATTAATACTAGCTATATTATTCACCCTATTAATACTAGTTATATTATTCACCCTATTAATACCAGCTATTTTATTCACCCTATTAATACTAGTTATTCACCCTATTAATACTAGATATATTATTCACCCTATTAAGACAAACTAATATTATTGAGCCTATTAATACTGGCTATATAACCTATTAACAAAAGTTATATTATTCACAGCATGCACTATTAATACCAGCTGTATAATTCACCCAATTAATACTAGCTATATTATCCACCCTATTATGACCAGCTACATTATTCACCCTATACACTATTGATATTAGCTATATTATTCAACATATACACCTTTAATACCAGCTATATTATTCACCCTATACCTTATAAATACTGGCTATATTATTCACCATATTAATACCAGCTATATTATTCACCTTATTAATATTAGCTATATTATTGACCCTATTAATACTAGCTATATTATTGACCCTGTTAATACTGGCTATATTATTCACCCTATTAATACTGGCTATATTATTCACCATATTAATACCAGCTATATTATTCACCTTATTAATACTAGCTATATTATTGACCCTATTAATACTAGCTATATTATTGACCCTGTTAATACTAGTTATATTATTCACCCTATTAATACAAACTATATTATTCACCCTGTTAATACTAGTTATATTATTCACCCTGTTAATACTAGTTATATTACTCACTGTATACCCTATTAATACTAGCTATATTATTCACCTTATACCTTATAAATACTGGCTATATTATTCACCCTATTAATACTGGCTATATTATTCACCCTATTAATACTAGTTATATTATTCACCCTATTAATACTAGTTATATTATTCACCCTATACCCTATTAATACTAGTTATATTACTCACTGTATACCCTGTTAATACTAACTATATTACTCACCCTATACCCTGTTAATACTAGTTATATTACTCACTGTATACCCTGTTAATACTAACTATATTACTCACCATATACCCTGTTAATACTAGTTATATTACTCACTGTATACCCTGTTAATACTAACTATATTACTCACCCTATACCCTGTTAATACTAACTATATTACTCACCCTATACCCTGTTAATACTAACGATATTACTCACCCTATACCCTGTTAATACTAACTATATTACTCACCCTATACCCTGTTAATACTAACTATATTACTCACCCTATACCCTATTAATACTAGTTATATTACTCACCGCATACCCTGTTAATACTAGTTATATTATTCACCCTATTAATACTAGTTATATTATTCACCCTATTAATACTAGTTATAATACTCACCCTATTAATACTAGTTATATTATTCACCCTATTAATACTAGTTATATTATTCACCCTGTTAATACTAGTTATATTATTCACCCTATACCCTATTAATACTAACTATATTACTCACCCTATACCCTATTAATACTAGTTATATTACTCACCCTATCACCCTAGTTATATTATACCCTATTAATACTAGTTATATTACTCACCCTGTTAATACTAACTATATTACTCACCCTATACCCTATTAATACTAGTTATATTACTCACCCTATACCCTATTAATACTAGTTATATTACTCACCCTATACCCTATTAATACTAGTTACTATTACTCACCCTATACCCTGTTAATACTAGTTATATTACTCACTATACCCTGTTAATACTAACTATATTACTCACCCTGTTAATACTAGTTATATTACTCACCCTATACCCTGTTAATACTAACTATATTACTCACCCTATACCCTATTAATACTAGTTATATTACTCACCCTATACCCTATTAATACTAGTTATATTACTCACTGTATACCCTGTTAATACTAACTATATTACTCACCCTATACCCTGTTAATACTAACTATATTACTCACCCTATACCCTGTTAATACTAACTATATTACTCACCCTATACCCTATTAATACTAGTTATATTACTCACCCTATACCCTATTAATACTAGTTATATTACTCACTGTATACCCTGTTAATACTAACTATATTACTCACCCTATACCCTGTTAATACTAACTATATTACTCACCCTATACCCTGTTAATACTAACTATATTACTCACCCTATACCCTATTAATACTAGTTATATTACTCACCCTATACCCTATTAATACTAGTTATATTACTCACCCTATACCCTGTTAATACTAACTATATTACTCACCCTATACCCTGTTAATACTAACTGTATTACTCACCCTATACCCTGTTAATACTAACTATATTACTCACCCTATACCCTGTTAATACTAACTATATTACTCACCCTATACACTGTTAATACTAGTTATATTACTCACCCTATACCCTATTAATACTAGTTATATTACTCACTGTATACCCTGTTAATACTAACTATATTACCCACCCTATACCCTGTTAATACTAACTATATTACTCACCCTATACCCTGTTAATACTAGTTATATTACTCACCCTATACCCTATTAATACTAGTTATATTACTCACTGTATACCCTGTTAATACTAACTATATTACTCACCCTATACCCTGTTAATACTAGTTATATTAATGTTCCATTACTACTATATTGCTCCTCTATCCCAGCAGGACCAGTTGTCCACGGCTTAATCCGTCTATAGGATACATCCGAGAATGTCCTAATATGACGCTAATTTGATATCCACACTTAGGAGTCAACAGCCAAGGGATATATTCTCACAGATGATATCAATTTGTTCCTTCTCTGCTATTGGCCGAATAACTGCAATATAGTGTCGGATCATTCCGGTACCTGTTATATACTGTAGTAACAGTGTCCTGCCAAACGTACAACACTCTACACTGGTGATGATAGATTATACATCTAAAAAGACCACCTATCTGTACAGTCCCATTCATTCCAGACCTAGAAAAAGCTTAATGTGCTGCACCAGTCATAGAGAAGTGAAGAAGGTTACTGTTGCTGTGACAGTGACCAATGGGGAGAGACGGTAAGTTAGATAAGAGGAAAGATAGGAGACAGCAAAGATAGATGAATAAAAATAAAAATAATGAAATAAAGAATTACAAAAGAGGTGTAAAAAAATAAATGTAGAAACTGACAGACACAGTAAAAAGTGGAGAACAGGAAGAGGAAGTCAGGAAATAAAAGACAGAAAGAAAAGGGGGGGAGTGTAGGAAAAAGAAGAATAACTGTCTGTTCATAGTTGAATAATGCAGTGTGTTGGAGCAGTGATAGAATGTGTAAGGGTTTGGCCCAAATGGCACTACATGCCCTATATAGTGCACTACTTTAGACCAGAGCCCGATGGACCATATAGGGAATAGTGTGTAGTTTGGAACACAGTCTAAGTCATCAGGCCTGTTCCTTTAGCTCCATAAAAAGCAACGCGGGTGGAAAAGCAAGAGTGATTAGTTCCTATTTGTAGCGAGAGAGCGAGAGAGTGAGAAAGAAAGAGAGAAAGAGAGAAACACTTCCACAAAAATACTTCCACCCTGCTACCACAGATTGAGTAAACACAAGCATTTCCCGTGGCTGTGCCTCAACTCCTATTATCTACCTTGCCCACCACTCCAACCTGGCCTCTCCCAGACCTGAGGGACACTCTCCCAGAACAGCGGGACACTCTCCCAGACCAGCGGGACACTCTCCCAGATGTCCCAGACCAGCGGAACACTCCCAGACCAGTGGGACACACTCCCAGATGTTCCAGACCAGCGGGACACTCTCCTAGACCTGAGTGACACTCTCCCAGACCAGCAGGACACTCTCCCAGACCAGCGGGACACTCTCTCAGATGTCCCAGACCTGCGGGACACTCTCCCAGACCTGCGGGACACTCTCCCAGACCTGAGTGACACTCTCCCAGACCAGCAGGACACTCTCCTAGACCTGAGTGACACTCTCCCAGACCAGCAGGACACTCTCCTAGACCTGAGTGACACTCTCCCAGACCAGCAGGACACTCTCCCAGACCAGCGGGACACTCTCTCAGATGTCCCAGACCTGCGGGACACTCTCCCAGATCTGCGGGACACTCTCCCAGACCTGAGTGACACTCTCCCAGACCAGCAGGACACTCTCCTAGACCTGAGTGACACTCTCCCAGACCAGCAGGACACTCTCCTAGACCTGAGTGACACTCTCCCAGACCAGCAGGACACTCTCCTAGACCTGAGTGACACTCTCCCAGAACAGCAGGACACTCTCCTAGACCTGAGTGACACTCTCCCAGACCAGCGGGACACTCTCTCAGATGTCTCAGACCTGCGGGACACTCTCCCAGACCAGCGGGACACTCTCCTAGACCTGAGTGACACTCTCCCAGACCAGCAGGACACTCTCCCAGATCAGCGGGACACTCTCCCAGACCAGCGGGACACTCTCCCAGACCAGCGGGACACTCTCCCAGATGTTCCAGACCAGCGGGACACTCTCCTAGACCTGAGTAACACTCTCCCAGACCAGCAGAACACTCTCCCAGACCAGCGGGACACTCTCTCAGATGTCCCAGACCTGCGGGACACTCTCCCAGACCTGCGGGACACTCTCCTAGACCTGAGTGACACACTCCCAGACCTGCAGGACACTCTCCCAGACCAGCAGGACACCCTCCCAGACCAGCAGGACACTCTCCCAGACCTGCGGGACACTCTCCCAGACCTGCGGGACACTCTACCAGACCTGCAGGACACTCTCCCAGACCAGCGGGACACTCTCTCAGATGTCCCAGACCTGCGGGACACTCTCCCAGACCTGCGGGACACTCTCCCAGACCTGCGGGACACTCTCTCAGACCTGCGGGACACTCTCCCAGACCTGCGGGACACTCTCCCAGACCTCCCAGACCTGCGGGACACTCTCCCAGACCTGCGGGACACTCTCCCAGACCTGCGGGACACTCTCCCAGACCTGCGGGACACGCTCCCAGACCTGCGGGACACTCTCCCAGACCTGCGGGACACTCTCCCAGACCTGCGGGACACTCTCCCAGACCTGCGGGACACTCTCCCAGACCTGCCTGTGGGACACTCTCCCAGACCTGCGGGACACTCTCCCAGACCTGCGGGACAGATCCCCAGACCTGCGGGACACACTCCCAGACCTGCGGGACACTCTCCCAGACCTGCGGGACACTCTCCCAGACCTGCGGGACCCTCTCCCAGACCTGCGGGACACACTCTCAGATGTCCCAGACTTGCGGGACACTCTCCCAGACCAGCGGGACACTCTCTCAGATGTCCCAGACCTGCGGGACACTCTCCCAGACCTGCGGGACACTCTCTCAGACCTGCGGGACACTCTCCCAGACCTGCGGGACACTCTCCCAGACCTGTGGGACACTCTCCCCGACCTGCGGGACCCTCTCCCAGACCTGCGGGACACACTCTCAGATGTCCCAGACCTGCGGGACACTCTCCCAGACCTGCGGGACACTCTCCCAGACCTGCAGGACAGACCCCCACCCCAAGATCAGACCTTTTAGACATAATCCACATCCACTACAAATACCTAGGTGGCTGGTTAGACTGTAAACTCTCCTTCCAGACTCACATTAAGCATCCCCAATCCAAAATTACATCTAGAATCTATTTCGCAACAAAGCATCCTTCACTCATGCTGCCAAACATACCCTCTTAAAACTGACCATCCCACTGATCCTCGACTTCGGCGATGTCATTTATAAAATAGCCTCCTACACTCTATTCAACAAAGTGGATGCAGTTTATCACATCCGTTTTGTCACCAAAGCCCCACCACTGCTCTCGTTGGCTGGCCCTCGCTTCATACTCGTCGCCAAACCCACTGGCTACAGGTCATCTACAAGTCTCTGCTAGGTCCATCTATCTACCTCATCCCCATACTGTTATTTATGTATTTATCTTTAGCTCCTTTGCTCCTTTGCACCCCAGTATCTCTACTTACACATTCATCTTCTGCACAGCTACCAGTGTTTAAAAAAAAAAGTATTTATTTAAAAAAAAAATAGGCAAGTCAGTTATGAACAAATTCTTATTCTCAATGACAGCTTAGGGACAGTGGGTTAACTTGCCTGTTCAGGGGCAGAACGATAGTTTTGTACCTTGTCAGCTCGGAGGTTTGAACTTGCAACCTTCCGGTTACTAGTCCAACACTGTAACCACTAGGCTACCCTGCCGCCCCATTTATTTGCTATATTATAATTGCTTCTCCTCCATGGACTAATTATTGCCTTACCTCCCTTATTTTACCTCATTTGCACTCACTGTATATAGACTTTTCTTTTTTCTACAGTATTATTGACTGTATGTTTGTTTTGCTCCAAGTGTAACTCTGTGTTGTTGTATATGTCGAACTGCTTTGCTTTATTCTTGGCCAGGTCACAGTTGTAAATGAGCACTTGTTCTCAACTTGCCGATCTGGTTAAATTAAGGTTAAATGAAGGTGAAAAAAATGTCCCAATTGTCTCAAGACTTGAAAATCCTTCTGTAACCCTGCCTCCTTCTCTTCTTCTACTCTGATTGAAGTGGATTTAACAAGTGACATCAATATGGGATCATCGTTTTCATCTGGATTCACCTGGTCATGGAAAGAGCAGGTGTTCCAAATGTTGTGTACGCTTATCAAGCCTAGGATTTTGTGATTTTAGGGGCCACTAGGCGTTAAGGCTCGTGGTGTTCGTTCGGGTTGAATTGTCACGGCTGTTGAAAGAACTGGACCAAGGCGCAGCGTGGTGAGCGTACATTTTATTTTTATTTGAAAAGACGCCGAACAAAAACAATAAACACTACAAAAACAAACCGTGAAGCTAAAGGCTATGTGCCATAAACAAAGTCAACTTCCCACAAAGAAAGGAGGGAAAAGGGCTACCTAAGTATGGTTCCCAATCAGAGACAACGATAGACAGCTGTCCCTGATTGAGAACCATACCCAGCCAAAACATAGAAATACAAAATCATAGAAAAACAAAATGTAGAATGCCCACCCCAACTCACACCCTGACCAATCCAAATAGAGACATTAAAAGACTCTCTAAGGTCAGGGCGTGACACTAATGCCCGCGCTGGATTGGTGGAAATAGCATGACATCATTCTGCCAGGTAGGCAAAGTTAACATTTAATTAATTTATTCTGCCTGAACATACATGTTTACATACATTAATATGTCTATATATATATATATCTACATGTTTTCATGTTTCATATTTTTTGGGTCAAAATTAATACAGAGGAAAAACCGAATAGTAATGATGAACTTCCCACCCTTTTAACAAAATCATACTCTGACTACAAAACGTTGTCATTTCCTCAATATTAAAAACAAATAATCACACCCCCCCCAAAACAAATAAAAAAATAAAGGTTGGGATACTTTTTCCGATATTTGCCATCAAAAGCTGTTTTTTTCTTGTGCTTTCTTTTAGAATAGTTTGAAAAAGACCTGTCCTTATCCGGACACATGTCTGTACACATCTCCACACATCAACCACCTGTCCTTATCCGGACATGTCTGTACACATCTCCACACATCAACCACCTGTCCTTATCCGGACATGTCTGTACACATCTCCACACATCAACTACCTGTCCTTATCCGGACATGTCTGTACACATCTCCACACATCAACCACCTGTCCTTATCCGGACATGTCTGTACACATCTCCACACATCAACCACCTGTCCTTATCCGGACATGTCTGTACACATCTCCACACATCAATCACCTGTCCTTATCCGGACATGTCTGTACACATCTCCACACATCAACCAGCTGTCCTTATCCGGACATGTCTGTACACATCTCCACACATCAACCACCTGTCCTTATCCGGACATGTCTGTACACATCTCCACACATCAACCACCTGTCCTTATCCGGACATGTCTGTACACATCTCCACACATCAACCACCTGTCCTTATCCGGACATGTCTGTACACATCTCCACACATCAACCACCTGTCCTTATCCGGACATGTCTGTACACATCTCCACACATCAACCACCTGTCCTTATCCGGACATGTCTGTACACATCTCCACACATCAACTACCTGTCCTTATCCGGACATGTCTGTACACATCTCCACACATCAACCACCTGTC
Organism: Oncorhynchus gorbuscha; assembly: GCF_021184085.1. NCBI lineage: Eukaryota > Metazoa > Chordata > Actinopteri > Salmoniformes > Salmonidae > Oncorhynchus > Oncorhynchus gorbuscha. Next base: position 4,177,879 of record NC_060181.1, read on the forward strand.
CTTATCCGGACATGTCTGTACACATCTCCACACATCAACCACCTGTCCTTATCCGGACATGTCTGTACACATCTCCACACATCAACCAGCTGTTGGAGGAGTCGCTCTCATTGCCAGACAGGTATCGTTCCAGATAAAAAGTTGTTTGTACATGTGATAAATAAACTACATCATGAAATTAAATCTGGTTTGTCAGAAATAATTATATAAACTCCTTAATTACAAGGGCACATTAGACAAAATGGCCGCAAGGTATGAATTATTTTGGGGGGAGGGCCACTCAAAGGCTATAATACCACTGGGAAATTCTAGGTATCTACACCCTCTTAGACATTCATTTAAAAAAAATATATTTTTTTTATTTTGTACATTTTATTACAAAACAGAAACCCAGATAAAAACAAGCTACTATACTATATGACCAGACGTGTACTGGAGATTGTGAATGGTTGTTGTGAATGGTTGTGATTGTTGTGAAGGGTAATGTGTTGTGATGTCTGTGAACCCGACAATTAAGACTTAGTCTGCATCCCAAATTGCAAGGACCCATGGGAACTGTAGTCAAAAGCAGTGCAAATATATAGTGAGCCATTTAGAGAAGCATTTAGGATGATGGGAGCTACAATGACGTGGGCCAGTAACACGCAGGTTACCTCCTCAAGTGTTTAAAGTGTCAATGTCTCACACAGACACACACACACATATAGAGAGAGAGATAAAGAGAGAGAGAGCATTGCTCTATAAGCTGTACGTATCCCTTCATGCAGGCAATGACCAAAAACATGCTACTTCACAGCATGGATGGAATGTTTTCATATTAAAACATTTTAAGAAGTCAATAGTTTCATTAATACAGATGAATAATGTTTTTTTTTTTTTGCGGGGGGGGGGGGGTTGGACAAAAATCTGGTGTTTCTACGTCAAACAGGGTTGTGTTATATTTTCATGCTCTGTGATGTATATAAAGTGTAATATTGGGATGCAAACTCCAAATGTAATGGATTTCAACTCTATATCTGACACGGTACAGGTGGTGGTCTATATCTGACATGGTACAGGTGGTCTATATCTGACATGGTACAGGTGGTGGTCTATATCTGACATGGTACAGGTGGTCTATATCTGACATGGTACAGGTGGTGGTCTATGGTACAGGTGGTGGTCTATATCTGACATGGTACAGGTGGTGGTCTATATCTGACATGGTACAGGTGGTCTATATCTGACATGGTACAGGTGGTGGTCTATATCTGACATGGTACAGGTGGTCTATATCTGACATGGTACAGGTGGTGGTCTATATCTGACATGGTACAGGTGGTGGTCTATATCTGACATGGTACAGGTGGTCTATATCTGACATGGTACAGGTGGTCTATATCTGACATGGTACAGGTGGTCTATATCTGACATGGTACAGGTGGTCTATAGGTGGTCTATATCTGACATGGTACAGGTGGTCTATATCTGACATGACAGGTGGTGACATGGTAGGTGGTCTATATCTGACATGACTTGGTACAGGTGGTCTATATCTGACATGGTACAGGTGGTCTATATCTGACAGGTGGTACATGGTGGTGGTCTATATCTGACATGGTACAGGTGGTGGTCTATATCTGACATGGTACAGGTGGTCTATATCTGACATGGTACAGGTGGTCTATATCTGACATGGTACAGGTGGTCTATATCTGACATGGTACAGGTGGTCTATATCTGACATGGTACAGGTGGTGGTCATGGTACAGGTGGTCTATATCTGACATGGTACACTATATCTGAGGTGGTGGTCTATATCTGACATGGTGACAGGTGGTGGTCTATATCTGACATGGTACAGGTGGTCTATATCTGACATGGACAGGTGGTGACACTGGTGGTGGGACATGGTACAGGTGGTCTATATCTGACATGGTACAGGTGGTCTATATCTGACATGGTACAGGTGGTCTATATCTGACATGGTACAGGTGGTGGTCTATATCTGACATGGTACAGGTGGTCTATATCTGACATGGTGGTCTATATCTGACATGGTAGGTGGTCTATATCTGGTGGTGGTCTATATCTGACATGGTACAGGTGGTGGTCTATATCTGACATGGTACAGGTGGTCTATATCTGACTTGGTACAGGTGGTGGTCTATATCTGACTTGGTACAGGTGGTGGTCTATATCTGACATGGTACAGGTGGTGGTCTATATCTGACATGGTACAGGTGGTGGTCTATATCTGACATGGTACAGGTGGTGGTCTATATCTGACATGGTACAGGTGGTCTATATCTGACATGGTACAGGTGGTCTATATCTGACATGGTACAGGTGGTCTATATGACATGACATGGTCTATATCTGACATGGTGGTGGTCTATATCTGACATGGTACAGGTGGTCTATATCTGACATGGCACAGGTGGTCTATATCTGACATGGTACAGGTGGTCTATATCTGACATGGTACTGGTGGTGGTCTATATCTGACATGGTACAGGTGGTGGTCTATATCTGACATGGTACAGGTGGTGGTCTATATCTGACATGGTACAGGTGGTCTATATCTGACATGGTACTGGTGGTGGTCTATATCTGACATGGTACAGGTGGTGGTCTATATCTGACATGGTACAGGTGGTCTATATCTGACATGGTACAGGTGGTCTATATCTGACATGGTACAGGTGGTCTATATCTGACATGGTACAGGTGGTGGTCTATATCTGACATGGTACAGGTGGTCTATATCTGACATGGTACAGGTGGTCTATATCTGACATGGTACAGGTGGTCTATATCTGACATGGTACAGGTGGTCTATATCTGACATGGTACAGTGGTGGTCTATATCTGACATGGTGGTCTATATCTGACAGGTGGTCTATATCTGACATGGTACAGGTGGTCTATATCTGACATGGTACAGGTGTCTATATCTGACATGGTACTGGTGGTGGTCTATATCTGACATGGTACAGGTGGTGGTCTATATCTGACATGGTACAGGTGGTCTATATCTGACATGGTACAGGTGGTCTATATCTGACATGGTACAGGTGGTCTATATCTGACATGGTACAGGTGTACAGGTGGTGGTCTATATCTGACATGGTACAGGTGGGTGGTACAGGTGGTCTATATCTGACATGGTACAGGTGGTCTATATCTGACATGGTACAGGTGGTCTATATCTGACATGGTACAGGTGGTCTATATCTGACATGGTACAGGTGGTCTATATCTGACATGGTACATGGTGGTGGTCTATATCTGACATGGTGGTCTATATCTGACATGGTACAGGTGGTCTATATCTGACATGGTACAGGTGGTGGTCTATATCTGACATCGTACTGGTGGTGGTCTATATCTGACATGGTACAGGTGGTCTATATCTGACATGGTACAGGTGGTCTATATCTGATATGGTACAGGTGGTCTATATCTGACATGGTACAGGTGGTCTATATCTGACATGGTACAGGTGGTCTATATCTGACATGGTACAGGTGGTCTATATATGACTTGGTACAGGTGGTGGTCTATATCTGACATGGTACAGGTGGTCTATATCTGACATGGTACAGGTGGTCTATATATGACTTGGTACAGGTGGTGGTCTGTATCTGACATGGTACAGGTGGTCTATATATGACATGGTACAGGTGGTCTATATCTGACATGGTACAGGTGGTGGTCTATATCTGACATGGTACAGGTAGTGGTCTATATCTGACATGGTACAGGTGGTCTAGTTTATTTTAAACCCAGAACCATGTGTGTGATGTGGATACTTTTGTTTAATACGAGGTTAAGTGTCCTAGTAGAAGTGATGTGAGAGGTTTATCTTTAGGCTATCAGGAACACATTAACTATGCAATTGAATGACCCTGATTTTATCTGCCTGTGTTTAGAGGCCCAGGCAGGAAGATAGACTAGGAGATGCATGGTCTTGCTTCTCCTAGTCAGGTCACATGACAAACTCAGATGAGAGCAGAATCTGACATGGTCTGGCCACTCAATTAGAGATCTGACAGAGGTGGTGGTCTATATCTGACAGAGAGGTGGTGGTCTATATCTGACATGGAGTCTATATCTGACAGAGATCTGACAGTACTGGTGGTGGATCTGAGAGTACAGGTGGATATCTGACAGAGAGGTGGAGAGAGACAGAGAGAGACAGAGAGAGAGATGACAAAGAGAGAGAGACAAGAGAGAGAGACAGACAGAGAGAGAGGGTACTGGTGGTGGAGAGACAGAGAGAGAGAGACAGAGAGAGAATAAACCAAATTACAACACAGTCAAAGATCCCATGACTCTTATTGTAACAGTAGAGGTGTAAACTAAAGATCCCATGACTCTTATTGTAACAGTAGAGGTGTTAACTAAAGATCCCATGACTCTTATTGTAACAGTAGAGGTGTAAACTAAAGATCCCATGACTATTATTGTAACAGTAGAGGTGTAAACTACAGGTGGTGGTCTAAAGATCTATATCTGACATGACTCTTATTGTAACTAAAGATCCCATGACTCTTATTGTAACAGTAGAGGTGTAACTGAAAGATCCCATGACTCTTATTGTAACAGTAGAGGTGTAAACTAAAGATCTCATGACTCTTATTGTAACAGTAGAGGTGTTAACTAAAGATCTGACTCTTATTGTAACAGTAGAGGTCTTACTAAAGATCCCATGACTCTTATTGTAACAGTAGAGGTAAACTATAAAGATCCCATGACTCTTATTGTAACAGTAGAGGTGTTAACTAAAGATCCCATGACTCTTATTGTAACAGTAGAGGTGTAAACTAAAGATCCCATGACTCTTATTGTAACAGTAGAGGTGTAAACTAAAGATCCCATGACTCTTATTGTAACAGTAGAGGTGTTAACTAAAGATCCCATGACTCTTATTGTAACAGTAGAGGTGTAAACTAAAGATCCCATGACTCTTATTGTAACAGTAGAGGTGTAAACTAAAGATCTCATGACAGGAGGTGTAAACTAAAGATCTCATTGTAACAGTAGAGGTGTCTAATCTAACAGATCCCATGACTCTTATTGTAACAGTAGAGGTGTTATTAACCAGGTGTCATGGTGGCTAAATTCCCAATCTGGCCCTCATACCATCATAGCCACCTAACCATCCCCAGTTTACAATTGTCTCATTCATCCCCCTCCCATCTGTAACTCTTCCCCAGGTTGTTGCTGTAATTGAGAATGTGTTCTCAGTGAACTTGTACTTGGTAAATTAAACCAATTATTTAAAAAATCTTAACAAAAATCGCATGGTACAGTACACCGTGACTAACTATTTGACTGATCAAACCTTAGAAAAATCTTGACAAAGTACAGGCTCAGTGAGCACAGCCTTGCCATTGAGAAGGGTAGGGAAACCTGGCTCCCTGTGGAGGAAAGGCTGTACAACCACTGGGCAACAGCAGAACCCGGCTCCCTGTAGAGGAAAGGCTGTACAACCACTGGGCAACAGCAGAACCTGTCTCCCTGTAGAGGAAAGGCTGTACAACCACTGGGCAACAGCAGAACCTGGCTCCCTGTAGAGGAAAGGCTGTACAACCACTGCACAACAGCAGAACCTGACTCCCTGTAGAGGAAAGGCTGTGCAACCACTGGGCAACAGCAGAACCTGGCTCCCTGTAGAGGAAAGGCTGTACAACCACTGCACAACAGCAGAACCTGACTCCCTGTAGAGGAAAGGCTGTGCAACCACTGCACCACAGCAGAACCTGTCTCCCTGTAGAGGAAAGGCTGTACAACCACTGCACAACAGCAGAACCTGACTCCCTGTAGAGGAAAGGCTGTGCAACCACTGGGCAACAGCAGAACCTGGCTCCCTGTAGAGGAAAGGCTGTACAACCACTGCACGACAGCAGAACCCGGCTCCCTGTAGAGGAAAGGCTGTACAACCACTGCACAACAGCAGAACCTGGCTCCCTGTAGAGGAAAGGCTGTGCAACCACAGCAGAACCTGGCTCCCTGTAGAGGAAAGGCTGTACAACCACTGCACCACAGCCAGAACCTGGCTCCCTGTAGAGGAAAGGCTGTACAACCACAGCAGAACCTGGCTCCCTGTAGAGGAAAGGCTGTACAACCACTGCACCACAGCCAGAACCTGGCTCCCTGTAGAGGAAAGGCTGTACAACCACTGTACAACAGCAGAACCTGAGACGGAGCTGCATTTCCTGACAGAATGTAAAAAATATAAAACAATTAGAGAGTGTCATTTCCTCAAATTTAAAACCCTTATTCAAGGTTTCAAAGACCTCTCTGATGAGGATAGGCTACCCGTCCTGTTGGGGGAGAACGCAGAGCTGTGGGTTGGCAGCGCACTACATTCCTGCCTGCCATACAATATGGGACAGTGTCTGACAGACCAACCAACCTGCATATGACCTCTATGCTTATTGTTATTGTTCATTGTATGGTTATTGTTGTCCTGTTAACAATAATGATTATTATTATTTTAATTACGTTAACATTGTAAATCTCCAAAGAAAGCTTTGGCAATAGGTACATTGTTAAGTCGTGCCAATAAAACATATTGAATTGAATTGAGACAGAGAGAAAGACAGAGAGAGACAGAGAGCGACAGAGAGCGACAGAGAGCGACAGAGAGCGACAGAGAGAGACAGAGAGAAAGACAAGAGAGCGAGAGAGAGAGAGAGAGAGAGAGAGCAACAGAGACAGAAACAGAGAGAGACACATAGCGAGAGACACACAGATAGTGTGTGTGAGAGAGAGAAAGAGAGAGAGAGAGAGAGAGACAGAGACAGAGAGAGACAGAGAGTGCTGGACCAATTATAACTTTTCAGGATGTTGTTACCTTGAGAGAGTAAAGATGAAGAGGAGTCAAGCTGCCTACCATTGTGTTGAGTGGAGCCCATCTCCCTATATTTAACTGTGTGTCTCTCTTATAGTTAACTGTGTAAACTCTCCCTATATTTAACTGTGTTGACTGTGTCTCTCCCTATATTTAACTGTAACTCTCCCTATATTTAACTGTGTCTCTCCCTATATTTAACTGTGTATCTCCCTATATTTAACTGTGTTGACTGTAACTCTCCCTATATTTAACTGTAACTCTTCCTATATTTAACTGTGTTGACTGTGTCTCTCCCTATAGTTAACTGTGTTGACTGTAACTCTCCCTATATTTAACTGTGTTGACTGTAACTCTCCCTATAGTTAACTGTGTTGACTGTGTCTCTCCCTATATTTAACTGTGTTGACTGTAACTCTCCCTATATTTAACTGTAACTCTCCCTATATTTAACTGTGTTGCCTGTGTCCTCTCCCTATATTTAACTGTGTTGCCCGTGTCTCTCCCTGTATTTAACTGTGTTGACCTGTAACTCTCCCTATTATTTAACTGTGTCTCTCCCTATATTTAACTGTGCTGACTGTAACTCTCCCTATAGTTAACTGTGTTGCCTGTGTCTCTCCCTATATTTAACTGTGTCTCTCCCTATATTTAACTGTGTTGACTGTTTCTCTCCCTATATTTAACTGTGTTGACTGTGTCTCTCCCTATAGTTAACTGTGTTGACTGTGTCTCTCCCTATATTTAACTGTAACTCTCCCTATATTTAACTGTAACTCTCCCTATATTTAACTGTGTTGACTGTAACTATCCCTATATTTAACTGTGTCTCTCCCTATATTTAACTGTGTCTCTCCCTATATTTAACTGTGTTGCCTGTAACTCTCCCTATATTTAACTGTGTTGACTGTGTCTCTCCCTATATTTAACTGTGCTTACTGTAACTCTCCCTATATTTAACTGTGTTGCCTGTGTCTCTCCCTATAGTTAACTGTGTTGACTGTGTCTCTCCCTATATTTAACTGTGTTGACTGTAACTCTCCCTATATTTAACTGTGTCTCTCCCTATATTTAACTGTGTTGACTGTGTCTCTCCCTATAGTTAACTGTGTTGACTGTGTCTCTCCCTATAGTTAACTGTGTTGACTGTGTCTCTCCCTATATTTAACTGTGTTGACTGTGTCTCTCCCTATAGTTAACTGTGTTGCCTGTGACTCTCCCTATAGTTAACTGTGTTGACTCTGTCTCTCCCTATATTTAACTGTGTTGACTGTGTCTCTCCCTATATTTAACTCTGTTGACTGTGTCTCTCCCTATATTTACCTGTGTCTCTCCCTATATTTAACTCTGTTGCCTGTGTCTCTCCCTATAGTTAACTGTGTTGACTGTGTCTCTCCCTATATTTAACTGTGTTGACTGTGTCTCTCCCTATAGTTAACTGTGTTGACTGTGTCTCTCCCTATATTTAACTGTGTTGCCTGTGACTCTCCCTATAGTTAACTGTGTTGCCTGTGTTTCTCCCTATATTTAACTGTGTTGACTGTGTCTCTCCCTATATTTAACTGTGTTGCCTGTGTTTCTCCCTATAGTTAACTGTGTTGACTGTGTCTCTCCCTATATTTAACTGTGTTGACTGTGTCTCTCCCTATAGTTAACTGTGTTGACTGTGTCTCTCCCTATATTTAACTGTGTTGACTGTGTCTCTCCCTATATTTAACTGTGTCTCTCCCTATATTTAACTGTGTCTCTCCCTATATTTAACTGTGTCTCTCCCTATATTTAACTGTGTCTCTCCCTATATTTAACTGTGTTGACTGTAACTCTCCCTATATTTAACTGTGTTGACTGTAACTCTCCCTATATTTAACTGTGTTGACTGTGTCTCTCCCTATATTTAACTGTGTTGACTGTAACTCTCCCTATATTTAACTGTGTCTCTCCCTATATTTAACTGTGTTGACTGTGTCTCTCCCTATAGTTAACTGTGTTGACTGTGTCTCTCCCTATATTTAACTGTGTTGACTGTAACTCTCCCTATATTTAACTGTGTCTCTCCCTATATTTAACTGTAACTCTCCCTATATTTAACTGTAACTCTCCCTATATTTAACTGTGTTGACTGTGTCTCTCCCTATATTTAACTGTGTTGACTGTAACTCTCCCTATATTTAACTGTGTTGACTGTGTCTCTCCCTATAGTTAACTGTGTCTCTCCCTATATTTAACTGTGTCTCTCCCTATATTTAACTGTGTCTCTCCCTATATTTAACTGTGTCTCTCCCTATATTTAACTGTGTCTCTCCCTATATTTAACTGTGTTGACTGTAACTCTCCCTATATTTAACTGTGTTGACTGTGTCTCTCCCTATATTTAACTGTGTCTCTCCCTATATTTAACTGTGTCTCTCCCTATATTTAACTGTGTTGACTGTGTCTCTCCCTATAGTTAACTGTGTTGACTGTGTCTCTCCCTATATTTAACTGTGTTGACTGTAACTCTCCCTATATTTAACTGTGTCTCTCCCTATATTTAACTGTAACTCTCCCTATATTTAACTGTAACTCTCCCTATATTTAACTGTGTTGACTGTGTCTCTCCCTATATTTAACTGTGTTGACTGTAACTCTCCCTATATTTAACTGTGTTGACTGTGTCTCTCCCTATAGTTAACTGTGTCTCTCCCTATATTTAACTGTGTCTCTCCCTATATTTAACTGTGTCTCTCCCTATATTTAACTGTGTCTCTCCCTATATTTAACTGTGTTGTGTCTCTCCCTATATTTAACTGTGTTGACTGTGTCTCTCCCTATATTTAACTGTGTCTCTCCCTATATTTAACTGTGTCTCTCCCTATATTTAACTGTGTCTCTCCCTATATTGACTGTGTCTCTCCCTATATTTAACTGTGTTGACTGTGTCTCTCCCTATATTTAACTGTGTTGACTGTAACTCTCCCTATATTTAACTGTGTTGACTGTGTCTCTCCCTATATTTAACTGTGTCTCTCCCTATATTTAACTGTGTCTCTCCCTATATTTAACTGTCTCCTCTCTCTCTCTCTCTCTCATTTATTTATCTCTCCATCTACCCCTGGATTTTCAATTCTCTAACGTCTTTCCCTCCCACTTCCTGTCTCTACCTTTCCCCATGTCTCTCTCTCATTAACCATGTCTCTCTCTCTCTCTCCATCTACCATTTCTCTCTCTCTCTCTCTCCCTCTCTCTCTCTCTCTCTCTCCCTCTCTCTCTCTCTCACTCTCTCACTCTCTCTCTCTCTCTCTCACTCTCTCACTCTCACTCTTTTTCTCCCCATCTCTCTCTCTCTGTGTGTCTCCCAACGGTCTCCCTCTCTCTCTCTCTCTCTCTCTCTCTCTCTCTCTCTCTCTCTCTCTCTCTCTCTCTCTCTCTCTCTCCTCTCTCTCTCTCTCTCTCTCTCTCTCTCTCTCTCTCTCTCTCTCTCTCTCTCTCTCTCTCTCTCTCTCTCTCTCTCTCTCTCTCTCTCTCTCTCTCTCTCTCTCTCTCTCTTCTCTCCTCTTTTTCTCCCCATCTCTCTCTCTCTCTCTGTGTGTCTCCCAACGGTCTCCCTCTCTCTCTCTCTCTCTCTCTCTCTCTCTCTCTCTCTCTCTCTCCCTCTCTCTCTCTCTCTCTCCCTCTCTCTCTCTCTCTGTCCCTCTCTCTCTCTGTCTCTCTCTCTCTCTCTCTCTCTCTCTCTCTCTCTCTCTCTCTCTCTCTCTCTCTCTCTCTCTCTCTCTCTCTCTCTCACTCTCTCACTCTCACTCTTTTCTCCCCATCTCTCTCTCTGTGTGTCTCCCAACGGTCTCCCCTCTCTCTCTCAGGCTTGTGTTTTTTACTGTGAGGTCATCAAGACCATCTGTAATTAATTATTGAATGTTGACTTCATAGCAGGGAAGTGTCTGAGTCCCTTCCTCTGTGTGTGTGAGTCCCAGGCGCCTATGTGTGTCTCTTTGTTGGAGTGTGTGAATGTGTCCCTTCGTTGTTTTTTTTTTTTTTTTTGTTCTTGCTCGGCTCTTTCAAAGACATTCAGCCTCTCTGAGCTGGCACATTCAGCCTCTCTGAGCTCAGAGCCAGGTTTTGACTTTGACTCTCGGCTCAGAGCCAGCAACATTCAGCTTTCAAAGACATTCAGCCTCTCTGAGCTCAGAGCCAGCAACATTCAGCTCTCATTCAGAGCTCAGAGCCAGCAACATTCAGCTTCTCTGAGCTCAGAGCCAGCAACATTCAGCTTCTCTGAGCTCAGAGCCAGCAACATTCAGCTCTGAGCTCAGAGCCAGCAACATTCAGCTCTCTGAGCTCAGAGCCAGCAACATTCAGCTCTCTGAGCTGCAACATTCAGCTCAGAGCCAGCAACATTCAGCTTCTCTGAGCTCAGCCAGCAACATTCAGCTTCTCTGAGCTCAGAGCCAGCAACATTCAGCTTTTCATTGGGCTCAGAGCCAGCAATTCAGCTTCTCTGAGCTCAGCTTTTCTGGGTGGCACATTGAAGAATCTCAAATTCATGGCACAAATATCTCAAATATAAAATACATTTTATTTGTTTAACACTTCTTTGGTCACTACATGTTTTCCATATGTGTTATGTTGATGTCTTCAGAAATATTCAACAATGTAGCAAATAAAAAAAGAAAAGAAAACCTTTGAATGAGTAGGTGTTCTAAAACTGATGACCGATCGTGTAAATCTATAGCTAGCCAGCTCTCTACTGTCAGATTACAGCTATATCTATAGCTAGCCAGCTCTCTACTGTCAGATTACAGCTATATCTATAGCTAGCCAGCTCTCTACTGTCAGATTACAGCTATATCTATAGCTAGCCAGCTCTCTACTGTCATTGAACAGCTATATCTATAGCTAGCCAGCTCTCTACTGTCATTGAACAGCTATATCTATAGCTAGCCAGCTCTCTACTGTCACATTACAGCTATATCTATAGCTCTAGTCACATTACAGACTAGCCAGCTCTACTGTCACATTACAGCTATATCTATAGCTAGCCAGCTCTCTACTGTCACATTACAGCTATATCTATAGCTAGCCAGCTCTCTACTGTCACATTACAGCTATAGCTCTCTACTGTATTACAGCTAGCCAGCTCTCTACTGTCACATTACAGCTATATCTATAGCTAGCCAGCTCTCTACTGTCATTGAACAGCTATATCTATAGCTAGCCAGCTCTCTACTGTCACATTACAGCTATATATATAGCTAGCCAGCTCTCTACTGTCACATTACAGCTATATATATATAGCTAGCCAGCTCTCTACTGTCACATTACAGCTATATCTATAGCTAGCCAGCTCTCTACTGTCATTAAACAGCTATATATATAGCTAGCCAGCTCTCTACTGTCATTAAACAGCTATATATATAGATAGCCAGCTCTCTACTGTCACATTACAGCTATATCTTGAACACTGTCACATTACAGCTATATATAGCTAGCCAGCTCTCTACTGTCACATTACAGCTATATCTATAGCTAGCCAGCTCTCTACTGTCACATTCACATTACAGCTCTCTACTGTCATTGAACAGCTATAGCTAGCCAGCTCTCTACTGTCATTACAGCTATATCTATAGCTAGCCAGCTCTCTACTGTCACATTACAGCTATATCTATAGCCAGCTCTCTACTGTCACATTACAGCTATATCTATAGCTAGCCAGCTCTCTACTGTCATTGCTATACAGCTATATCTATAGCTAGCCAGCTCTCTACTGTCACATTACAGCTATATCTATAGCTAGCCAGCTCTCTACTGTCATTGAACAGCTATATCTATAGCTAGCCAGCTCTCTACTGTCATTGAACAGCTATATCTATTACAGCCTCTACTGTCATTGTACAGCTATATCTATAGCTAGGGATTACAGGCTGCCAGGTTTCTCTATTGTCATTGAATAGCTATATCTATAGCTAGCCAGACCTCTACTGTCACATTACAGCTATATCTATAGCTAGTAAGACCTCTAATGATGGCTCTGTTTTTGCTCTAACATGCACTGTCAAATGCTTCACCGTAGGGATGGTGCCAGGTTTCCTTCAGACATGATGCTGCCACCACCATGCTTCACCGTAGGGATGGTGCCAGGTTTCCTTCAGACATGATGCTGCCACCACCATGCTTCACCGTAGGGATGGTGCCAGGTTTCCTTCAGACATGATGCTGCCACCACCATGCTTCACCGTAGGGATGGTGCCAGGTTTCCTCTAGACATGATGCTGCCACCACCATGCTTCACCGTAGGGATGGTGCCAGGTTTCCTTCTAGACATGATGCTGCCACCACCATGCTTCACCGTAGGGATGGTGCAGGTTTCCTCCAGACATGAAGCACAGTTGACAGTGCAACCCAGATTGGGTTGCAGTGTCAACTGTGGGACCTTATATAGACAGGTGTGTGCCTGTCCAAATCATGTCCAATAAATTGAATTTACCACAGGTGAACTCCAATCAAGTTGTAGAAACATCTCATGTATGATCAATGGAAATAGGATGCACCTGAGCTCAATTTTTAGCAAATGGTCTGAATACTTCTTTAAATAATTTATTTCTGTTTTTTAAATTTTTAATATATTTGCCCAAAATATTAAACATGTTTTCTCTTTGTCATTACAGAGTTTTGTGTGGATTGATGAGGAATTTTTTTCCCCCATTTTAGAAGGAGGCTGTAACGTAATAAAATGTGTAAACAGTTAATGGGTCTGAATACTTTCCGAAGGTGTGTGTGTGTTTTTATGTCTCTGTGTTTTTATGTCTCTGTGTGTGTGTGTTTTTATGTCTCTCTGTGTGTGTGTGTGTTTTTATGTCTCTCTGTGTGTGTGTTTTTATGTCTCTCTGTGTGTTTTTATCTCTCTGTGTGTTTTTATGTCTCTCTGTGTGTGTGTTTTTATGTCTCTCTGTGTGTGTTTTTATCTCTGTGTGTGTGTGTTTTTATGTCTCTGTGTGTGTGTGTTTTTATGTCTCTCTGTGTGTGTGTGTTTTTATGTCTCTGTGTGTGTGTGTTTTTATGTCTCTCTGTGTGTGTGTTTTTATGTCTCTCTGTGTGTGTGTTTTTATGTCTCTGTGTGTGTTTTTTTATGTCTCTGTGTGTGTGTGTGTTTTTATGTCTCTGTGTGTCTTTTTATGTGTTTTTATGTCTCTCTGTGTGTGTGTTTTTATGTCTCTGTGTGTGTGTGTTTTTATGTCTCTGTGTGTGTGTGTTTTTATGTCTCTCTGTGTGTGTGTTTTTATGTCTCTCTGTGTGTGTGTTTTTCTCTGTGTGTTTTTATCTCTCTGTGTGTTTTTATGTCTCTCTGTGTGTGTGTTTTTATGTCTCTCTGTGTGTGTGTTTTTATGTCTCTGTGTGTGTGTTTTTATGTCTCTGTGTGTGTGTGTTTTTATGTCTCTGTGTGTGTGTGTTTTTATGTCTCTCTGTGTGTGTGTGTTTTTATGTCTCTGTGTGTGTGTGTGTGTTTTTATGTCTCTCTGTGTGTGTGTTTTTATGTCTCTGTGTGTTTTTATCTCTCTGTGTGTTTTTATGTCTCTCTGTGTGTGTGTTTTTATGTCTCTCTGTGTGTGTTTTTATGTCTCTGTGTGTGTGTGTTTTTATGTCTCTCTGTGTGTGTGTTTTTATGTCTCTCTGTGTGTGTGTTTTTATGTCTCTGTGTGTGTTTGTTTTTATGTCTCTCTGTGTGTTTTTATGTCTCTGTGTGTTTTTATCTCTCTGTGTGTCTGTGTTTGTATGTCTCTTGTGTGTGTGTGTTTTTATCTCTGTGTGTGTTTGTTTTTATGTCTCTGTGTGTTTTTATCTCTCTGTGTGTTTTTTTTATGTCTCTGTGTGTGTGTGTTTTTATGTCTCTGTGTGTTTGTATCTCTCTGTCTGTTTTTATGTCTCTTTGTGTGTGTGTTTTTATTTCTCTGTGTGTGTTTTTATGTCTCTGTGTGTGTGTTTTTTATCTCTCTGTGTGTTTTTATGTATCTCTGTGTGTGTGTTTTTATGTCTCTCTGTGTGTGTGTTTTTATGTCTCTCTGTGTGTGTGTTTGTGTGTTTATCTCTCTGTGTGTTTTTATGTCTCTGTGTGTTTTTATGTCTCTCTGTGTGTTTTTATGTCTCTGTGTGTGTGTGTGTGTTTTTATGTCTCTGTGTGTTTTTATGTCTCTGTCTGTTTTTATGTCTCTTTGTGTGTGTGTGTTTATGTCTCTCTGTGTGTTTTTATGTCTCTGTGTGTTTTTATCTCTCTGTGTGTTTTTATGTCTCTGTGTGTGTGTTTTTATGTCTCTGTGTGTTTGTATCTCTCTGTCTGTTTTTATGTCTCTTTGTGTGTGTGTTTATGTATTTCTCTGTGTGTTTTTATGTCTCTGTGTGTTTTTATCTCTCTGTGTGTTTTTATGTCTCTCTGTGTGTGTTTTTATGTCTCTCTGTGTGTTTTTATGTCTCTCTGTGTGTGTTTTATGTCTCTATGTGTGTTTTTATGTCTCTGTGTGTGTGTGTTTTATGTCTCTCTGTGTGTGTGTGTTTGTGTGTTTTTATCTCTCTGTGTGTTTTTATGTCTCTGTGTGTGTGTTTTTATGTCTCTCTGTGTGTGTGTTTTTATGTCTCTCTGTGTGTTTTTATGTCTCTCTGTGTGTTTTTATGTCTCTCTGTGTGTGTGTTTTTATCTCTCTGTGTGTTTTTATGTCTCTTTGTGTGTGTGTTTTAATCTCTCTGTGTGTTTTTATGTCTCTCTGTGTGTGTGTTTTTATGTCTCTGTGTGTTTTTATGTCTCTGTGTGTGTGTTTTTATGTCTCTGTGTGTTTTTATCTCTGTGTGTGTTTTTATGTCTCTGTGTGTGTGTTTTATGTCTCTGTGTGTGTGTGTTTTTATCTCTCTGTGTGTTTTTATGTCTCTTTGTGTGTGTGTTTTAATCTCTGTCTGTGTGTTTTTATGTCTCTCTGTGTGTGTGTTTTTATGTCTCTCTGTGTGTGTGTTTTTATGTCTCTGTGTGTTTTTATCTCTCTGTGTGTTTTTATGTCTCTCTGTGTGTGTGTTTTTGTCTCTCTGTGTGTTTTTATGTCTCTCTGTGTGTGTGTTTTTATGTCTCTGTGTGTGTGTTTTTATGTCTCTCTGTGTGTGTGTTTGTATGTCTCTCTGTGTGTGTGTTTGTATGTCTCTCTGTGTGTGTGTTTGTGTGTTTTTATCTCTCTGTGTGTTTTTATGTCTCTTTGTGTGTTTTTATGTCTCTGTGTGTGTATCTACAGTGTGTGTGTGTGTGTTTTAATCTCTCTGTGTGTGTGTGTTTTTATGTCTCCCTGTGTGTGTGTGTTTTATGTCTCTTTGTGTGTATCTACAGTATGTGTGTGTGTGTGTGTGTGTGTGTGTGTGTGTGTGTGTGTGTGTGTGTGTGTGTGTGTGTGTGTGTGTGTGTGTGTGTGTGTGTGTGTGTGTGTGTGTGTGTGTGTGTGTGTGTGTGTGTGTGTGTGTGTGTGTGTGTGTTCTCCTCAAACCTCTAACATAGTTCTCCTAATTAATCAGTGTTTTATTCTGCTCTCAGTGATTCCCAGGGAGAAAAAGAGAAAGTCAGACACACACACACACACACACACACACACACACACACACACACACACACACACACACACACACACACACACACACACACACACACACACACACACACACACACACACACACACACACACACACACAGCAGTGCTCGAGAGTCATATTATATCTGGTAATTTATGCTACCAGCTATAATAGTATCAGTAATAAAAGTATACTAGTATAGTACCTTTCAACATTCCCCCTTCTAATCTACGTAATGTTTTCTGACTGTTGATTTTTACATTTTAATTATGTGGTTATGGATTTATGAAAATGTCCTAGAGCCATTAAAACCAAAGTCGATCTTGAAAAGGACACATAGCCTAAGCAGAATAACAACAGTTAGCTAGGTGGCTCAAAATAACTTCTCTAATCAATAGCTATAGTTTGTAGACATTGATCATCCCACCGGAACATTGATTGGAAGAAAATAGATCCTCCTGAAAAAAATATAAACACATTTTTAGAATTTTAAATTTGATTTTAAACTTTATTTAACTAGAGAAGTCAGTTAAACTAATTATTATTTGCAATGACAGCCTACAGGGGAACAGTGGGTTAAATGCCTTGTTCAAGAGCAAATATTTACCTTGTCAGCTCGGGGATTCAATTTTGCAACCTTTTGGCTATAAATCTGACACTCTAACCATTATGCAGCTAGCTACCTACCGCATCCAAATGACTAATTCCTTGTAGACCACAAATGGCAGAGACATATAGTACATTCTGATAGAGTAGCACAGATTAATACATCTAGTAGATTACAGATTAATTCAGATTAATACATCTAGTAGATTACAGTAGATTACAGATTAATACATCTAGTAGATTACAGATTAATACATCTAGTAGATTACAGATTAATACATCTAGTAGATCACAGATTAATACATCTAGTAGATCACAGATTAATACATCTAGTAGATTACAGATTAATACATCTAGTAGATTACAGATTAATACATCTAGTAGATTACAGATTAATACATCTAGTAGATCACAGATTAATACATCTAGTAGATCACAGATTAATACATCTAGTAGATTACAGATTAATACATCTAGTAGATTACAGATTAATACATCTAGTAGATTACAGATTAATAAATCTAGTAGATTACAGATTAATACATCTAGTAGATTAATACAGATGAATACATACATCTAGTACATACATCTAATACATCTAGTAGATTACAGACTATATGACAGATATAGTCCCATGTCGACTAATACATCTAGTAGTTCTCCCTTACCTCACCTCGCTCATCAACTCATCCCTGACCGTTGGCTACGTCCCTTCCATCTTCAAGAGAGCGAGAGTTGCACCCCTTCTGAAAAAACCTACACTCGATCCCTCCGATGTCAACAACTACAGACCAGTATCACTTCTTTCTTTTCTCTCCAAAACTCTTGAACGTGCCGTCCTTGGCCAGCTCTCCCGCTATCTCTCTCTGAATGACCTTCTTGATCCAAATCAGTCAGGTTTCAAGACTAGTCATTCAACTGAGACTGCTCTTCTCTGTATCACGGAGGCGCTCCGCACTGCTAAAGCTAACTCTCTCTCCTCTGCTCTCATCCTTCTAGACCTATCGGCTGCCTTCGATACTGTGAACCATCAGATCCTCCTCTCCACCCTCTCCGAGTTGGGCATCTCCGGCGCGGCCCACGCTTGGATTGCGTCCTACCTGACAAGTCGCTCCTACCAGGTGGCGTGGCGAGAATCTGTCTCCTCACCACGCGCTCTCACCACTGGTGTCCCCCAGGGCTCTGTTCTAGGCCCTCTCCTATTCTCGCTATACACCAAGTCACTTGGCTCTGTCATAACCTCACATGGTCTCTCCTATCATTGCTATGCAGACGACACACAATTAATCTTCTCCTTTCCCCCTTCTGATGACCAGGTGGCGATTCACATCTCTGCATGTCTGGCAGACATATCAGTGTGGATGACGGATCACCACCTCAAGCTGAACCTCGGCAAGACGGAGCTGCTCTTCCTCCCGGGGAAGGACTGCCCGTTCCATGATCTCGCCATCACGGTTGACAACTCCATTGTGTCCTCCTCCCAGAGCGCTAAGAACCTTGGCGTGATCCTGGACAACACTCTGTCGTTCTCAACTAACATCAAGGCGGTGGCCCATTCCTGTAGGTTTACGCTCTACAACATCCGCAGAGTACAACCCTGCCTCACACAGGAAGCGGCGCAGGTCCTAATCCAGGCACTTGTCATCTCCCGTCTGGATTACTGCAACTCGCTGTTGGCTGGGCTCCCTGCCTGTGCCATTAAACCCCTACAACTCATCCAGAACGCCGCAGCCCGTCTGGTGTTCAACCTTCCCAAGTTCTCTCACGTCACCCCGCTCCTCCGCTCTCTCCACTGGCTTCCAGTTGAAGCTCGCATCCGCTACAAGACCATGGTGCTTGCCTACAGAGCTGTGAGGGGAACGGCACCTCAGTACCTTCAGGCTCTGATCAGGCCCTACACCCAAACAAGGGCACTGCGTTCATCCACCTCTGGCCTGCTCGCCTCCCTACCACTGAGGAAGTACAGTTCCCGCTCAGCCCAGTCAAAACTGTTCGCTGCTCTGGCCCCCCAATGGTGGAACAAACTCCCTCACGACGCCAGGACAGCGGAGTCAATCACCACCTTCCGGAGACACCTGAAACCCCACCTCTTTAAGGAATACCTTGGATAGGATAAGTAATCCCTCTCACCCCCCCCTTTAAGATTTAGATGCACTATTGTAAAGTGACTGTTCTACTGGATGTCATAAGGTGAATGCACCAATTTGTAAGTCGCTCTGGATAAGAGCATCTGCTAAATGACTTAAATGTAAATGTAAATCTAGTAGATTACAGACTATGTGAGAGATATAGTCCCATGTTGACTAATACATCTAGTAGATTACAGATTAATACATCTAGTAGATTACAGATTAATACATCTAGTAGATTACAGATTAATACATCTAGTAGATTACAGATTAATACATCTAGTAGATTACTATATCACCTGTAAAAACTCTGATGGTCTCAATGTGTGCAGACACTATAAACATTGGTTTACACTCACACACTCTGACACACACACACACACACACACACACACACACACACACACACACACACACACACACACACACACACACACACACACACACACACACACACACACACACACACACACACACACACACACACACACACACACTTAGTATTTATGGATCCCTGAGTGTTGATTGTTAACGATGAGATTGCCACTCATCAGTTTAACCACACTGAGACTGGAATTATTGTTTGGTTTTCATCAAGTGTGTACTAGTGTGTGTGTGTGTGTGTGTGTGTGTGTGTGTGTGTGTGTGTGTGTGTGTGTGTGTGTGTGTGTGTGTGTGTGTGTGTGTGTGTGTGTGTGTGTGTGTGTGTGTGTGTGTGTGTGTGTGTGTGTGTGTGTGTGTGTGTTTGAAACACCAATATGTGCACCCACTCCCTCACATAATTATCCAAAGTTGCTGAAGTGAGCGATTGATGTATAAGACATATCGTCATGCCTACGGTTACCCAGGGTTACCGCCATAACCCCCTAAAATCAACATCGTATGGCCCTGACATACAGACCTAATGACTGACATTACACAGAAACACACACACACACACACACACACACACACACACACACACACACACACACAAACACACACACACACACACACACACAAGAGCAGGGACAATTAACCGAAGACATAGCCTTCCTCTTCCTCCGAAGCATTTTGCTAACGTGTCATTTCATTATGATTTTGTTCCACAACATTCCTGTAGATTGTTCCAGAACCATTATTTGGTCAACAGAATTAGCCTGTTAATAATGTGGATTCCTGCTGTGATAGATTCAGTCTGTTCCTCTCTGGCTGTCGGCAGCAGTCACTCCCTCTCACTACATGTCTATCTGGCAACAATACCATATTTAGAGTTAGCCATCTAGCTAGGTGATTTGAGTTCTGACTTCCACAGGAAGTGAATAATATAGACGTTATGCTAATATGCACAAAGATGGCGGAATATTCTCCAGAGAGCCACAAATAAATCAAATCCTTCTGAAGAAAGGTGTAAGGAAAAGGAAAAACAGGAAACCAGAACAACGCTGTCATGGTCCAGGGCTGTGAGTCTGTCATGGTCCAGGGCTGTCATGGTCCAGGGCTGTGAGTCTGTCATGGTCCAGGGCTGTGAGTCTGTCATGGTCCAGGGCTGTGAGTCTGTCATGGTCCAGGGCTGTGAGTCTGTCATGGTCCAGGGCTGTGAGGCTGTCATGGTCCAGGGCTGTGAGTCTGTCATGGTCCAGGGCTGTGAGTCTGTCATGGTCCAGGGCTGTCATGGTCCAGGGCTGTGAGTCTGTCATGGTCCAGGGCTGTGAGTCTGTCATGGTCCAGGGCTGTGAGTCTGTCATGGTCCAGGGCTGTGAGTCTGTCATGGTCCAGGCCAGTGAGGCTGAACAAAACTATTTGGTGCACGACTTGGTGCAGGACTTGGTGCAGGACTTGGTGCAGGACTTGGTGCAGGACTTGGTGCAGGACTTGGTGCAGGACTTGGTGCACGACTTGGTGCAGGACTTGGTGCACGACTTGGTGCACGACTTGGTGCAGGACTTGGTGCACGACTTGGTGCAGGACTTGGTGCACGACTTGGTGCACGACTTGGTGCAGGACTTGGTGCTGGACTTGGTGCAGGACTTCTAAGCAAGATAGGGGAATCTCAAAAAAGGACAAGGACAGCACCCAAACTCTCTCCTCACCTCAGGTACCCCAACAGCAGGAGCCCAGAACCACACAACAGGTCTATCCTTTAACCATGCCTGCGTAGAACCACTAGAGACAAGACCCCACAACCATCAGCCTGCTGAGAGACAGGCTGGCTCTGTTAGAGGTATGGGTTACTGAGCTGAAGGATCAGCCCCCCAGCTACACTACCATCAGGCTGCTGAGAGACAGGCTGGCTCTGTTAGAGGTATGGGTTACTGAGCTGAAGGAGCAGTCCCCCCCCAGCCCAGACACAGAGCTTCTTCAGGACCAGATCAACCAGTGCAGGACCCAGCTGAACAACTCTGTCCAGGAGCTGAGAGAGAGTCTTACCACAGCTCTGGAGGATGTAAAGACCACCATGAGGAGAGAGCCTTATCACAGCTCTGGAGGAGGTAAAGACCACCATGAGGTAAAGACCACCATGAGGAGAGGAGAGAGTCTTACCACAGCTCTGGAGGAGATAAAGGCCACCATGAGGAGAGAGCCTTACCACAGCTCTGGAGTAGGGTAAAGGCCACCATGAGGAGAGAGCCTTACCACAGCTCTGGAGGAGGTAAAGACCACCATGAGGAGAGAGCCTTACCACAGCTCTGGAGGAGGTAAAGGCCACCATGAGGAGAGGAGAGAGCCTTACCACAGCTCTGGAGGAGGTAAAGGCCACCATGAGGAGAGGAGAGAGCCTTACCACAGCTCTAGAGGAGGTAAAGGCCACCATGAGGAGAGGAGAGAGCCTTACCACAGCTCTGGAGGAGATAAAGGCCACCATGAGGAGAGAGCCTTACCACAGCTCTGGAGTAGGGTAAAGGCCACCATGAGGAGAGAGCCTTACCACAGCTCTGGAGGAGGTAAAGACCACCATGAGGAGAGAGCTCTGGAGGAGATAAACCACAGCTCTGGAGGAGGTAAAGGCCACCATGAGGAGAGCCTTACCACAGCTCTGGAGAGTAAAGACCACCATTACCACAGCTCTGGAGGAGGTAAAGGCCACCATGAGGAGAGGAGAGAGCCTTACCACAGCTCTGGAGGAGGTAAAGGCCACCATGAGGAGAGGAGAGAGCCTTACCACAGCTCTAGAGGAGGTAAAGGCCACCATGAGGAGAGGAGAGAGTCTTACCACAGCTCTAGAGGAGGTAAAGGCCACCATGAGGAGAGGAGAGAGTCTTACCACAGTTCTGGAGGAGGTAAAGACCACCATGAGGAGAGAGCCTTACCACAGCTCTGGAGGAGATAAAGACCACCATGAGGAGAGGAGAGAGCCTTACCACAGCTCTGGAGGAGGTAAAGACCACCATGAGGAGAGGAGAGAGTCTTACCACAGCTCTGGAGGAGGTAAAGACCACCATGAGGAGAGGAGAGAGCCTTACCACAGCTCTGGAGTAGGTAAAGACCACCATGAGGAGAGAGCCTTACCACAGCTCTGGAGGAGGTAAAGACCACCATGAGGAGAGAGCCTTACCACAGCTCTGGAGGAGATAAAGACCACCATGAGGAGAGGAGAGAGTCTTACCACAGCTCTAGAGGAGGTAAAGGCCACCATGAGGAGAGGAGAGAGCTGGTGCAGGTAAAGGAGGAGATGGTAAAGGAGTTGTCTGTCATCAAGAGGGTGCTGCAGCACAGAGAACAGACTGTAGAGACTCCTAGAGAGAAGCTGCAGCACAGAGAACAGACTGTAGAGACTCCTAGAGAGAAGCTACAGCACAGAGAACAGACTGTAGAGACTCCTAGAGAGAAGCTACAGCACAGAGAACAGACTGTAGAGACTCTTAGAGAGAAGCTACAGCCCCTCACCACCCCAGGCCCCCTCGACGCCCCACCAGACCCAGCGCACCCCATAGGCCCTACCCACCAACAGAGCATCACCACTTCCATTGGCTTAGCCAGACTGGACCGGGCCCAGCCTACTACCCTGCACCAGACCATCACCTCTACCAGACCAGAGAGGCAGCCCCGGGGTCCAGACCTGGCCCACCTCCACTCCACAGGGCCCAACAGCAGGACCAGCGCAGCTACGCAGAGGACAGGAGAACGGTTTACTATTGAGTGAGATTACACAGCCCCTCCAATACATCTGCACTACACACACACACACACACACACACACACACACACACACACACACACACACACACACACACACACACACACACACACACACACACACACACACACACACACACACACACACACACACACACACACATTGTAATTGTACTAAAAGTTTAATAGTTAGTAGTTACCGTATTGCTGACTGTGCTATATTTTCTTTTTGCAACATTAAATCCCTATCAGTTACCATGTGGAACATTCAACCTTTGGATCAAAGAGTTTAGCACCGGAGGAATAAACAAAAATCGTGAAGATGTTGACGTCATTATTCTGCAGGAGACATGGTGTAAGGCGGACGTCACTCAATATCCCACAGGCTACAGAGAGGTCACTGTCCCACAGGCTACAGAGAGGTCACTGTCCCACAGGCTACAGAGAGGTCACTGTCCCACAGGCTACAGAGAGGTCACTGTCCCACAGGCTACAGAGAGGTCACTGTCCCACAGGCTGCAGAGAGGTCACTGTCCCACAGGCTACAGAGAGGTCACTGTCCCACAGGCTACAGAGAGGTCACTGTCCCACCGGCTACAGTGAGGTCACTGTCCCACAGGTTACAGAGAGGTCACTGTCCCACAGGTTACAGAGAGGTCACTGTCCCCACAGTCACTGTCCCACAGGTTACAGAGAGGTCACTGTCCCACAGGCTACAGAGAGGTCACTGTCCCACAGGTTACAGAGAGGTCACTGTCCCACAGGCTACAGAGAGGTCACTGTCCCACAGGTTACAGAGAGGTCACTGTCCCACAGGCTACAGAGAGGTCACTGTCCCACAGGCTGCAGAGAGGTCACTGTCCCACCGGCTACAGAGAGGTCACTGTACCACAGGCTACAGAGGTCACTGTCCCACAGGCTACAGAGAGGTCACTGTCCCACAGGTTACAGAGAGGTCACTGTCCCACACAGAGAGGTCACTGTCCCACAGGCTGCAGAGAGGTCACTGTCCCACCGGCTACAGAGAGGTCACTGTACCACAGGCTACAGAGAGGTCACTGTACCACAGGCTACAGAGAGGTCACTGTCCCACAGGCTACAGAGAGGTCACTGTCCCACCGGCTACAGAGAGGTCACTGTCCCACAGGTTACAGAGAGGTCAGAGAGACCGAGACAAAGAGAGAGAGACCGAGACAAAGAGAGATACACAGAGACACAGAGACTCAGACACAGAGACAGAGAGACAGACAGAGACACAGAGAGAGAGACCGAGACAAAGAGAGAGACACAGAGACACAGAGAGACACACAGAGACACAGAGACTCAGACACAGAGACAGAGAGACAGACAGAGACACAGAGAGAGAGACGGAGACAAAGAGAGAGACACAGAGACACAGAGAGAGACACAGAGACACAGAGACTCAGACACAGAGACAGAGAGACAGACAGAGACACAGAGAGAGAGACCGAGACAAAGAGAGAGACACAGAGACACAGAGAGAGACACAGAGACACAGAGACTCAGACACAGAGACAGAGAGACAGACAGAGACACACAGAGAGAGAGAGAGAGAGAGAGAGAGAGAGAGAGAGAGAGAGAGAGAGAGAGAGAGAGAGAGAGAGAGAGAGGACAGACACGGAGACAGACAGACACAGAGACAGACAGACACGGAGACAGACAGAGAGACAAAGAGGGACAGAGACACAGACACAGAGAGACACAGAGAGGCAGAGAGACAGAAAGAGAGAGGCCTGCTTATAAGTTCTCTGCACGCAGCACACCACGCGCTGACTGACTGATAAACATGAGCTCTCTGCTCACTTTACAAAATGTCTCCTTTGAAAGGCACAGAGAGGCCAAATATGACACACACAACAATATGACACAGACACACCACTCAACGGGAGCTTTGTGTTCAACAATCACAACTACTTGACAACCTCGTCTCCCCTCTCCTCCCTCTCCTCCCCTCCCTTTCTCCCCCCTCATGGAACCTTTCAGTCTCTTTACATCTCTCTCTCTCTCTCTCTCTACCTCTCTCTGTCTCTTTGTCTCTCTGTCTCTCTCTACCTCTCTCTGTCTCTCTCTACCACTCTCTGTCTCTTTGTCTCTCTGTCTCTCTCTACCTCTCTCTGTCTCTCTACCTCTCTCTGTCTCTCTACTGTCTCTCTGTCTCTCTCTACCACTCTCTGTCTCTCTGTCTCTCTGTCTCTCTCTACCACTCTCTGTCCCTCTGTCTCTCTGTCTCTCTCTACCTCTCTCTGTCTCTCTCTACCACTCTCTGTCTCTCTGTCTCTCTCTACCTCTCTCTGTCTCTCTCTACCACTCTCTGTCCCTCTGTCTCTCTGTCTCTCTCTACCTCTCTCTGTCTCTCTCTACCACTCTCTGTCTCTCTGTCTCTCTCTACCTCTCTCTGTCTCTCTCTACCTCTCTCTGTCTCTCTCTACCACTCTCTGTCTCTCTGTCTCTCTCTACCTCTCTCTGTCTCTCTCTACCTCTCTCTGTCTCTCTACCTCTCTCTGTCTCTCTCTACCACTCTCTGTCTCTCTGTCTCTCTGTCTCTCTCTACCACTCTCTGTCCCTCTGTCTCTCTGTCTCTCTCTACCTCTCTCTGTCTCTCTCTACCACTCTCTGTCTCTCTGTCTCTCTCTACCTCTCTCTGTCTCTCTCTACCACTCTCTGTCTCTCTGTCTCTCTCTGTCTCTCTGTCTCTCTCTGTCTCTCTGTCTCTCTCTACCTCTCTCTGTCTCTCTCTACCACTCTCTGTCTCTCTGTCTCTCTGTCTCTCTCTACCTCTCTCTACCACTCTCTGTCTCTCTGTCTCTCTCTGTCTCTCTCTACCTCTCTACCTCTCTCTGTCTCTCTGTCTCTCTGTCTCTCTCTACCTCTCTCTGTCTCTCTACCTCTCTCTGTCTCTCTCTACCACTCTCTGTCTATCTGTCTCTCTGTCTCTCTCTACCACTCTCTGTCCCTCTGTCTCTCTGTCTCTCTCTACCTCTCTCTGTCTCTCTCTACCACTCTCTGTCTCTCTGTCTCTCTCTACCTCTCTCTGTCTCTCTCTACCACTCTCTGTCTCTCTGTCTCTCTCTGTCTCTCTGTCTCTCTCTGTCTCTCTGTCTCTCTCTACCTCTCTCTGTCTCTCTCTACCACTCTCTGTCTCTCTGTCTCTCTGTCTCTCTCTACCTCTCTCTACCACTCTCTGTCTCTCTGTCTCTCTCTGTCTCTCTGTCTCTCTGTCTCTCTGTCTCTCTCTACCTCTCTCTGTCTCTCTCTACCATTCTCTGTCTCTCTGTCTCTCTCTACCTCTCTCTACCACTCTCTGTCTCTCTCTCTCTCTGTCTCTCTCTGTCTCTCTGTCTCTCTCTACCTCTCTCTGTCTCTCTCTACCTCTCTGTCTCTCTGTCTCTCTCTACCTCTCTCTGTCTCTCTCTACCACTCTCTGTCTCTCTGTCTCTCTCTGTCTCTCTGTCTCTCAGTCTCTCTCTACCTCTCTCTGTCTCTCTCTACCATTCTCTGTCTCTCTGTCTCTCTCTACCTCTCTCTACCACTCTCTGTCTCTCTGTCTCTCTCTGTCTCTGTCTCTCTCTACCTCTCTCTACCTCTCTCTGTCTCTCTGTCTCTCTGTCTCTCTCTACCTCTCTCTGTCTCTCTCTCTACCTCTCTCTACCTCTCTCTACCTCTACCTCTCTGTCTCTCTCTACCACTCTCTGTCTCTCTCTCTACCTCTCTCTACCTCTACCTCTCTCTGTCTCTCTATGTCTCTATGTCTCTCTCTCTCTGTCTCTCTGTCTCTCTCTACCTCTCTCTGTCTCTCTGTCTCTCTGTCTCTCTCTACCACTCTGTCTCTCTCTCTACCTCTCTCTACCTCTACCTCTCTCTGTCTCTCTCTACCTCTCTCTGTCTCTCTCTACCTCTCTCTTTCACTCTCTACCTCTCTCTGTCTCTCTGTCTCTCTCTGTCTCTGTCTCTCTCTGTCTCTCTGTCTCTCTCTACCTCTCTCTGTCTCTCTGTCTCTCTTTCTCTCTCTACCACTCTGTCTCTCTCTCTACCTCTCTCTACCTCTACCTCTCTCTGTCTCTCTCTACCTCTCTCTGTCTCTCTCTACCTCTCTCTGTCACTCTCTACCACTCTCTGTCTCTCTGTCTCTCTCTGTCTCTCTGTCTCTCTCTACCTCTCTCTGTCTCTCTCTACCACTCTCTGTCTCTCTGTCTCTCTCTACCACTCTCTACCACTCTCTGTCTCTCTGTCTCTCTGTCTCTCTCTACCTCTCTCTGTCTCTCTCTACCACTCTCTGTCTCTCTCTCTACCTCTCTCTGTTTCTCTCTCTACCTCTCTCTACCTCTACCTCTCTCTGTCTCTCTCTCTACCTCTACCCCTCTCTGTCTCTCTGTATGTCTCTGTCTCTATGTCTCTCTCTCTGTCTCTCTGTCTCTCTCTACCTCTCTCTGTCTCTCTCTACCTCTCTCTGTCTCTCTCTCTACCTCTCTCTGTTTCTCTCTCTACCTCTCTCTACCTCTACCTCTCTCTGTCTCTCTCTCTACCTCTACCTCTCTCTGTCTCTACCTCTACCTCTCTCTGTCTCTCTCTTTACATCTCTCTCTGTCTCTCTCTTTACATCTCTCTCTGTGTCTCTCTCTCTACCTCTCTCGGTCTCTCTTTCTACCCCTCTCTGTCTCTGTCTCTCTCTCTACCTCTCTCTGCCTCTACCTCTACCTCTCTATCTACCTCTACCTCTACCTCTCTCTCTACCTCTCTCTCTACCTCTCTCTCTACCTCTATCTCTGTCTCTCTCTCTGTCTCTCTCTACCTCTCTCTCTACCTCTCTCTCTACACCTCTCTACACCTTTCTCTCTCTGTCTCTCTCTCTACACCTCTCTCTCTCTCTGTCTCCCTCTCTACACCTCTCTCTCTGTCTCCCTCTCTACACCTCTCTCTCTCTCTCTGTCTCTCTCTCTACACCTCTCTCTCTCTGCCTCTCTGCCTCTCTCCTCTCCTACTTCCTCCTTCTTCCTCCTTCTTCCTCCTACTTCCTCTACACAAATTGCCTCCTTTCTCTCTCTCGCCCTCTGTGCCCTCTCGCATTTTAATTTTCTTCCAATTTTTCCTTAACCAAGGTTGTTATCCCTCTTTCATTTCCGTTTGGAGGGAGAGAGGAGGCAAGGGTGCCCCTGGCATCAAAGGAGCAGGGGAGAAGAAGAGATAGAGAAAAAGAGGAAAAGTTAGAGAGAGATGACACAGCTGGAGGAAAATGATAAGATGACACAGCTGGAGGTGAATAACGAGACAGAAGACACAGCTGGAGGTGAATAACGAGACAGATGACACAGCTGGAGCTTAATAATGAGTCAGATGACACAGCTGGAGGTGAATAACGAGACAGAAGACACAGCTGGAGGTGAATAACGAGACAGAAGACACAGCTGGAGGTTAATAACGAGACAGATGACACAGCTGGAGGTTAATAACGAGACAGATGACACAGCTGGAGGTTAATAATGAGACAGAAGACACAGCTGGAGGTGAATAACGAGACAGAAGACACAGCTGGAGGAGAATGATAAGAAGACACAGCTGGAGGTGAATAACAAGACAGATGACACACAGTTAAATATGTGTTCTGCTGTGACGGAGGGAGACAGAGCAGTTCATCAAAGAGAGAGAGACAGAGAGACAGAGGCCTGCTTATACGTTCTGCATGCAGCACACCACGCACTGACTGACTGATAAACATGAGCTCTCTACTCGCTTTACAAAATGTCTCCTTTGAAAGGCACAGAGAGGCCAAATCTCCAACACACACAACAATATGTCAGACATACCACTCAACCGGAGCTTTGTGTTCAACAATCACAACTACTTGACACCCTAGTCTCCCCTCATCTCCCCTCATCCACTCTCCTCCTCCCCTCATGTCCCCTCGTCTCCCTTCTCCAACTCTCTCCTCCCCTCTGATCCTCCCCTCTAATCCTCGCCTTTCCCTCTCCTCCCTTCTCCTCTCCTCTTCCCTTCTCCTTCCCCCTCTCCTACCCTCCTTCCTTCTATAATAATAATAATGACACATATGACACAGCTGGAGGTGATTAATAAGATGACACAGCTGGAGGTGATTAATAAGACAGAAGACACAGCTGGAGGTGATTAATAAAAAAGATTACACAGCTGGAGGTGATTAATAAGACAGAAGACACAGCTGGAGGTGATTAATAAAATAGATTACACAGCTAGATGTGATTAATAAGACAGAAGACACAGCTGGAGGTGATTAATAAGACAGAAGACACAGCTGGAGGTGATTAATAAGACAGAAGACACAGCTGGAGGTGATTAATAAGACAGAAGACACAGCTGGAGGTGATTAATAAGACAGAAGACACAGCTGGAGGTGATTAATAAGATAGATTACACAGCTAGAGGTGATTAATAAGATAGATTACACAGCTGGAGGTGATTAATAAGACAGAAGACACAGCTGGAGGTGATTAATAAGACAGAAGACACAGCTGGAGGTGATTAATAAAATATATTACACAGCTGGAGGTGATTAATAAAATATATTACACAGCTGGAGGTGATTAATAAGATAGATTACACAGCTAGAGGTGATTAATAAAATATATTACACAGCTGGAGGTGATTAATAAGATAGATTACACAGCTAGAGGTGATTAGTAAGATAGATTACACAGCTAGAGGTGATTAGTAAGATAGATTACACAGCTAGAGGTGATTAGTAAAATAGATTACACAGCTAGAGGTGATTAGTAAGATAGATTACACAGCTAGAGGTGATTAGTAAAATAGATTACACAGCTAGAGGTGATTAGTAAGATAGATTACACAGCTAGAGGTGATTAGTAAGATAGATTACACAGCTAGAGGTGATTAGTAAGATAGATTACACAGCTAGAGGTGATTAATAAGATAGATTACACAGCTGGAGGTGATTAATAAGACAGAAGACACAGCTGGAGGTGATTAATAAGACAGAAGACACAGCTGGAGGTGATTAATAAAATATATTACACAGCTGGAGGTGATTAATAAAATATATTACACAGCTGGAGGTGATTAATAAGATAGATTACACAGCTGGAGGTGATTAATAAGATAGATTACACAGCTAGAGGTGATTAGTAAAATAGATTACACAGCTAGAGGTGATTAGTAAGATAGATTACACAGCTAGAGGTGATTAGTAAGATAGATTACACAGCTAGAGGTGATTAGTAAGATAGATTACACAGCTGGAGGTGATTAATAAAATATATTACAAAGCTGGAGGTGATTAATAAGATAGATTACACAGCTAGAGGTGATTAGTAAGACAGAAGACACAGCTGGAGGTGATTAGTAAGATAGATTACACAGCTAGAGGTGATTAGTAAGATAGATTACACAGCTAGAGGTGATTAGTAAAATAGATTACACAGCTAGAGGTGATTAGTAAAATAGATTACACAGCTAGAGGTGATTAGTAAGATAGATTACACAGCTGGAGGTGATTAATAAAATATATTACACAGCTGGAGGTGTTTAATAAAATAGATTACACAGCTAGAGGTGATTAGTAAGACAGAAGACACAGCTGGAGGTGATTAGTAAGATAGATTACACAGCTGGAGGTGATTAATAAAATAGATTACACAGCTAGAGGTGATTAGTAAAATAGATTACACAGCTAGAGGTGATTAGTAAAATAGATTACACAGCTGGAGGTGATTAATAAGATAGATTACACAGCTGGAGGTGATTAATAAAACAGATTACACAGCTGGAGGTGATTAGTAAAATAGATTACACAGCTGGAGGTGATTAGTAAAACAGATTACACAGCTAGAGGTGATTAGTAAGATAGATTACACAGCTGGAGGTGATTAATAAAACAGATTACACAGCTGGAGGTGATTAATAAAATAGATTACACAGCTAGAGGTGATTAGTAAGATAGATTACACAGCTGGAGGTGATTAATAAGACAGAAGACACAGCTGGAGGTGATTAGTAAGATAGATTACACAGCTGGAGGTGATTAATAAAATATATTACACAGCTGGAGGTGATTAATAAGATAGATTACACAGATAGAGGTGATTAGTAAGACAGAAGACACAGCTGGAGGTGATTAGTAAGATAGATTTAAGATAGATTACACAGCTAGAGGTGATTAGTAAGATAGATTACACAGCTAGAGGTGATTAGTAAGATAGATTACACAGCTAGAGGTGATTAGTAAGATAGATTACACAGCTAGAGGTGATTAGTAAAATAGATTACACAGCTAGAGGTGATTAGTAAAATAGATTACACAGCTGGAGGTGATTAATAAAATATATTACACAGCTGGAGGTGATTAATAAGATAGATTACACAGCTAGATGTGATTAGTAAGACAGAAGACACAGCTGGAGGTGATTAGTAAAACAGATTACACAGCTGGAGGTGATTAGTAAGATAGATTACACAGCTGGAGGTGATTAGTAAGATAGATTACACAGCTAGAGGTGATTAATAAGACAGATTACACAGCTAGAGGTGATTAGTAAGATAGATTACACAGCTAGAGGTGATTAGTAAGATAGATTACACAGCTAGAGGTGATTAGTAAAATAGATTACACAGCTAGAGGTGATTAGTAAAATAGATTACACAGCTGGAGGTGATTAGTAAAACAGATTACACAGCTAGAGGTGATTAATAAGTTGGATTACACAGCTGGAGGTGATTAATAAAATAGATTACACAGCTAGAGGTGATTAGTAAAATAGATTACACAGCTAGAGGTGATTAGTAAAATAGATTACACAGCTGGAGGTGATTAATAAGATAGATTACACAGCTGGAGGTGATTAATAAAACAGATTACACAGCTGGAGGTGATTAGTAAAATAGATTACACAGCTGGAGGTGATTAGTAAAACAGATTACACAGCTAGAGGTGATTAGTAAAATAGATTACACAGCTGGAGGTGATTAGTAAAACAGATTACACAGCTGGAGGTGATTAATAAAATAGATTACACAGCTAGAGGTGATTAATAAGATAGATTACACAGCTGGAGGTGATTAATAAGATAGATTACACAGCTGGAGGTGATTAATAAGACAGAAGACACAGCTGGAGGTGATTAGTAAGATAGATTACACAGCTAGAGGTGATTAGTAAGATAGATTACACAGCTGGAGGTGATTAATAAGACAGAAGACACAGCTGGAGGTGATTAGTAAGACAGATTACACAGCTAGAGGTGATTAGTAAGATAGATTACACAGCTGGAGGTGATTAATAAGACAGAAGACACAGCTAGAGGTGATTAATAAAACAGATTACACAGCTGGAGGTGATTAATAAGATAGATTACACAGCTGGAGGTGATTAATAAGACAGATTACACAGCTGGAGGTGATTAATAAAATAGATTACACAGCTGGAGGTGATTAATAAAACAGATTACACAGCTGGAGGTGATTAGTAATAAGAACGCATACATCAACTATTGACAAAGTGAGGTTGAAGGTCAGTGACAGACGCAATGCTACCAAAAATAGGAAAGAGGCTTTACTTAAGCTTAATACTTAACCTGTGTAAAAGACCACAAACGAAGACAAACCTTAATTAACTACACAATCGGTGAGGATAGCCTGGCAAATGAATCCGGATGCCATCATCACTGTGGGTCAGGAGAAATATAGAATAAACAACTTTCTAATCACCTGCCCCAGATCGAGAGATCGAGAAAACGAGAGAGAGAGAGAGAGAGAGAGAGAGAGAGAGAGAGAGAGAGAGAGAGACAGACAGACAGACAGACAGACAGACAGACAGACAGACAGACAGACAGACAGACAGACAGACAGACAGACAGACAGACAGACAGACAGACAGACAGACAGACAGACAGACAGACAGACAGACAGAATGAGAGGGAGAGGGAGAGGGAGAGAGACAGACAGACAGAGACAGAGAGAGAGAGAGAGAGAGAGAGAATGAGAGGGAGAGAAAAAGAAAGAGAGAGAAAGAGACAGAGAGAGAGAGAGAGAGAGAGAGAGAGAGAGAGAGAGAGAGAGAGAGAGAGAGAGAGAGAGAGAGAGAGACAGAGAGAGACAGAGAGAGAGAGAGAGAGAGAGAGAGAGAGAGAGAGAGAGAGAGAGAGAGAGAGAGAGAGAGAGAGAGAGAGAGAGAGAGAGAGAGAGAAAGAGAAGAGAGAGAGAGAGAGAGAGAGAGAGAGAGAGAGAGAGAGAGAAAGAGAAAGAGAGAATGAGAGAGAGAGAGAGAAAGAGAGAGAGAAACTGGCAGACCACAGAAGGAGATCAGAAACAAAGCTCAAGAAAAAAAGAAAACAACTCCTGTCTATTTACTTGGTGACAACAGAGGCTCTAAGGCATGTGCATTTAAAGACCAGCCAGACATTCAAAAACAATGTCATGCCTGCCGACGGCTAAAAATGCTTTGCTAAAGACTGCTACATCTTAAGATCAGGCATATCTCTATATAAAGCAAAGCTTACATAACATATTCTAAAATCCTCTGAGGTAGTGCCACACTAACCCAATTGAAGAGCTCAGCATTGAGGATAAGTAGCTACGACAGAGGGCTATGTGAATGAAGTGGCCATTCAAATGAATAAATAGGATTCTACCACATCAAGAGGACGAGGTCGGTCAAATGCTAGGTTACTACGAGGTAGAGTCCATTCAAATGCCAGGTTACTATGACAACAAGAGGTAGAGTCCATTCAAATGCCAGGTTACTACGAGGTAGAGTCCATTCAAATGCCAGGTTACTACGAGGTAGAGTCCATTCAAATGCTAGGTTACTACGAGGTAGAGTCCATTCAAATGCTAGGTTACTATGACAACAAGAGGTAGAGTCCATTCAAATGCTAGGTTACTATGACAACAAGAGGTAGAGTCCATTCAAATGCTAGGTTACTATGACAACAAGAGGTAGAGTCCATTCAAATGCTTGGTTACTACCACAACAAGAGGTAGAGTCCATTCAAATGCCAGGTTACTACGAGGTAGAGTCCATTCAAATGCTAGGTTACTATGACAACAAGAGGTAGAGTCCATTCAAATGCCAGGTTACTACGAGGTAGAGTCCATTCAAATGCTAGGTTACTACCACAACACGAGGTAGAGTCCATTCAAATGCCAGGTTACTACGAGATAGAGCGCATTCAAATGCTAGGTTACTATGACAACAAGAGGTAGAGTCCATTCAAATGCTTGGTTACTATGACAACAAGAGGTAGAGTCCATTCAAATGCCAGGTTACTAACACAACAAGAGGTAGAGTCCATTCAAATGCTAGGAGTCCATTCAAATGCTAGGTTACTACCACAACACGAGGTAGAGTCCATTGAAATGCTAGGTTACTATGACAACAAAAGGTAGAGTCCATTCAAATGCCAGGTTACTAACACAACAAGAGGTAGAGTCCATTCAAATGCTAGGAGTCCATTCAAATGCTAGGTTACTATGACAACAAGAGGTAGAGTCCATTCAAATGCTAGGTTACTATGACAACAAGAGGTAGAGTCCATTCAAATGCTTGGTTACTACCACAACAAGAGGTAGAGTCCATTCAAATGCCAGGTTACTAACACAACAAGAGGTAGAGTCCATTCAAATGCTAGGAGTCCATTCAAATGCTAGGTTACTATGACAACAAGAGGTAGAGTCCATTCAAATGCTAGGTTACTATGACAACAAGAGGTAGAGTCCATTCAAATGCTAGGTTACTATGACAACAAGAGGTAGAGTCCATTCAAATGCTTGGTTACTACCACAACAAGAGGTAGAGTCCATTCAAATGCCAGGTTACTACGAGGTAGAGTCCATTCAAATGCTAGGTTACTATGACAACAAGAGGTAGAGTCCATTCAAATGCTAGGAGTCCATTCAAATGCTAGGTTACTATGACAACAAGAGGTAGAGTCCATTCAAATGCTAGGTTACTACCACAACACGAGGTAGAGTCCATTCAAATGCTAGGTTACTATGACAACAAGAGGTAGAGTCCATTCAAATGCCAGGTTACTAACACAACAAGAGGTAGAGTCCATTCAAATGCTAGGAGTCCATTCAAATGCTAGGTTACTATGACAACAAGAGATAGAGTCCATTCAAATGCTAGGTTACTATGACAACAAGAAGTAGAGACCATTCAAATGCTAGGTTACTATGACAACAAGAAGTAGAGTCCATTCAAATGCTAGGTTACTATGACAACAAGGTAGAAGGTAGAAGGAGAGAATATTTAAGGAGCATGTTAACGGTCCATTGTAAATCAAAATACATTTCACACATATAAAACTTAGTACCTGTAAAGACAAGATTAAATCAAGAATAGTCTGGTGTGTGACACTATCAGTATGACACTTGTGAATGATGCTCAGCATAAAGCAAGAAACAGCACCCGACATTTTTTTATTTGTACTTTTTGAAATGATAGTCAAAACACTTCATGTTGCCTAGCCGATAACTTCTTAAAAAATGAAGTACATTAATCCACCTTACAAAGGCGTTCGTTTTTACGTTTGTGAGTTTTAAGTTTGTTTGGAAGACCATCGTCTCCATTAAAAACAAAATCTACCTTCATAATAAAAGCATAATCACACGTTGAGGTCATTTTTGGAGAATTGTGTTTTCCTGCTAAGGGAAAGAACATTCGCGCTTATAATGTGAAGAAAAAGCCTACTAGTTTATGAACATTTTAATGAGATAAACGTTCTGATCTGCTGTGTCAAGTTCATTGCTTAGAATAGTTTATTTTTGTTGATGCTAGTGGTTGTATTAATTTGGGATCTATCGCATCCCACAACAATTTGTAATATGTATTTATGGCATAGAATAGGTCAGTTTTTGTAGTATGGGGGGGTAGTAGATTGACGTAGGCTACATCCTTTTCCTGTTCGTTATGCCTAATCACTCATCTTGTTGTCATGACGAAAAGATGATGTGGACAGTTCTTCCAATATCTTCAATATGCGCATCAGAATTGGATAAGGACGCGCGCAGTCACGTCATGTGAGTGAGAGGTGTTTCGGCAAGCAGCTGGGAGACCGGGAATTATAACGATTATATTCAGCCCAAGGGCACAACAGGCCACTGGCTGCAAAAATATTGCATGTGATTTTTTTTTTAGGGGGCATTACAGCCATACATGCAGACTGGAAATTCTAGGTTCTCAATTGTTAAAGAGAGACTAATAAAGTCTGTACTGTCTTTTCACACCACTTTTCTTTCAAATCATCATTAGAGTCGAATCTTACAATGTATTAAACATGAAAAAAATATAACCCAACGTTTGTAACTCTACTAAAGTTACATTAATAACTCTAAATTAATCTTTGTTAACCCGCTCAACACAGAATCCGTGCCTGTGCGCACTCCCTCAAATCGTTTGGAGAAAAATATCCATTTTATTTTAATCAGCTTTTTTTATTTGTATTCTTCTTCATGCTGTAAAATAATATAAAATAATTCTACGGAATTCGAAGCAAATCTTGTCTGCTAAATGAACTGGTGTAGCCCAAAATACGGATTTCCAATAGCTTTCAAACATACCTGACCCAGAATGGACCCTGGACTGACACACTACTGTATAGCACTTAGTGTTACTGTCCACTACAGACCTGTTAGTGTTACTGTCCACTACAGACCTCTGTTAGTGTTACTGTCCACTACAGACCTCTGTTAGTGTTACTGTCCACTACAGACCTGTTAGTGTTACTGTCCACTACAGACCTGTTAGTGTTACTGTCCACTACAGACCTCTGTTAGTGTTACTGTCCACTACAGACCTCTGTTAGTGTTACTGTCCACTACAGACCTGCTTAGTGTTACTGTCCACTACAGACCTGTTAGTGTTACTGTCCACTACAGACCTCTGTTAGTGTTACTGTCCACTACAGACCTGTTAGTGTTACTGTCCACTACAGACCTGTTAGTGTTACTGTCCACTACAGACCTCTGTTAGTGATACTGTCCACTACAGACCTGTTAGTGTCCACTACAGACCTGTTAGTGTTACTGTCCACTACAGACCTGTTAGTGATACTGTCCACTACAGACCTCTGTTAGTGTTACTGTCCACTACAGACCTGTTAGTGTCCACTACAGACCTGTTACTGTCCACTACAGACATGTTAGTGTTACTGTCCACTACAGACCTCTGTTAGTGTTACTGTCCACTACAGACCTGTTAGTGTCCACTACAGACCTGTTAGTGTTACTGTCCACTACAGACCTGTTAGTGTTACTGTCCACTACAGACCTCTGTTAGTGTTACTGTCCACTACAGACCTCTGTTAGTGTTACTGTCCACTACAGACCTGTTAGTGTTACTGTCCACTACAGACCTCTGTTAGTGTTACTGTCCACTACAGACCTCTGTTAGTGTTACTGTCCACTACAGACCTCTGTTAGTGTTACTGTCCACTACAGACCTCTGTTAGTGTTACTGTCCACTACAGACCTCTGTTAGTGTTACTGTCCACTACAGACCTGTTAGTGTTACTGTCCACTACAGACCTCTGTTAGTGTTACTGTCCACTACAGACCTCTGTTAGTGTTACTGTCCACTACAGACCTCTGTTAGTGTTACTGTCCACTACAGACCTGTTAGTGTTACTGTCCACTACAGACCTGTTAGTGTTACTGTCCACTACAGACCTGTTAGTGTTACTGTCCACTACAGACCTGTTAGTGTTACTGTCCACTACAGACCTGTTAGTGTTACTGTCCACTACAGACCTGTTAGTGTTACTGTCCACTACAGACCTGTTAGTGTTACTGTCCACTACAGACCTCTGTTAGTGTTACTGTCCACTACAGACCTGTTAGTGTTACTGTTCACTACAGACCTGTTAGTGTTACTGTCCACTACAGACCTGTTAGTGTTACTGTTCACTACAGACCTGATAGTGTTACTGTCCACTACAGACCTGTTAGTGTTACTGTCCACTACAGACCTGTTAGTGTTACTGTCCACTACAGACCTGTTAGTGTTACTGTCCACTACAGACCTCTGTTAGTGTTACTGTCCACTACAGACCTGTTAGTGTTACTGTCCACTACAGACCTGTTAGTGTTACTGTCCACTACAGACCTGTTAGTGTTACTGTCCACTACAGACCCGTTAGTGTTACTGTCCACTACAGACCTCTGTTAGTGTTACTGTCCACTACAGACCTGTTAGTGTTACTGTCCACTACAGACCTCTGTTAGTGTTACTGTCCACTACAGACCTGTTAGTGTCCACTACAGACCTGTTACTGTCCACTACAGACCTGTTAGTGTTACTGTCCACTACAGACCTCTGTTAGTGTTACTGTCCACTACAGACCTGTTAGTGTCCACTACAGACCTGTTAGTGTTACTGTCCACTACAGACCTGTTAGTGTTACTGTCCACTACAGACCTGTTAGTGTTACTGTCCACTACAGACCTGTTAGTGTTACTGTCCACTACAGACCTGTTAGTGTTACTGTCCACTACAGACCTGTTAGTGTTACTGTCCACTACAGACCTCTGTTAGTGTTACTGCAGAGGTCTAATCTCCAGGTCCCTATTCTGCACACTGATCCCACTGAGAGATATGTTGAATCAACTCACATTGCAGAGACTAGTGCCAACTCAATGCATCAGAGTTTTTCCACCTTGCCAAGGAAAAGTCATGTCCCTATTAAGCCCAACCATCTTATCACAAATCATCCAAGTTCATAATTCTGACCTGGTCCTAAGGTTCCCCGGGCTGGGCGGACCGTCGTAGACAGACAGCATGTCGAAGTCTTCCTCTAGAGCGAAACCTTGGAACACCAGCTGTATCCTGTTGTGTTCTGCTGCCAGGATCACCCACGTACAGTTGGCATAGTTGGGGTAACCGTACGGGTAGCCGGGGCTCTCTATCGTACCGTTGGGGCTCTGGAGAGAATAACTGCAGTTCTGAGCTGTTGGGGGGGAAGGGAGAAGGGGGGGCAAATGGAGAGAGGGAGAACATGTGGTTAGCAAAGTAGACTGAGCAACAAGTAACATTAAAGGGGATATTTGCAAGTTCAAACACAAACAAAGTGGACGCCCCTCTACTGTTTTGGTAAACAGCTGTGGGATGCAGCTGGAGAAATGTAACCATTCAAATTCACACACAGAAGCTAACAAACAGATGGCTAGTACATCACTACTGCCTTCCTGAGACCTAGTACTAGATGCAGAAATGCTGTGGCTGTCTCTGTCAGTGGTGCAGAAATGCCTTGTCTTTCTCTGTCAGTGGTGCAGAAATGCCTTGTCTTTCTCTGTCAGTGGTGCAGAAATGCCTTGTCTTTCTCTGTCAGTGGTGCAGAAATGCCTTGTCTTTCTCTGTCAGTGGTGCAGAAATGCCTTTGATCTCTCTATTAGTGGTGCAGAAATGCCTTGTCTTTCTCAGTCAGTGATGCAGAAATGCCTTGTCTTTCTCAGTCAGTGATGCAGAAATGCCTTGTCTTTCTCTGTCAGTGGTGCAGAAATGCCTTTGATCTCTCTATTAGTGGTGCAGAAATGCCTTGTCTTTCTCAGTCAGTGGTGCAGAAATGCCTTGTCTTTCTCAGTCAGTGATGCAGAAATGCCTTGTCTTTCTCTGTCAGTGGTGCAGAAATGCCTTTGATCTCTCTATTAGTGGTGCAGAAAGCCAAGGTATTTCTGCATCCCTGACTGAGTATAAGCGGTGCTTCTTGAGTATGCCTCGTTACATTACAAGCATAGGAACAGTCATGTGCACAAACACAGGTATCCACACACATACACTACCAATCCATTTTTGGGTCACTTAGAAATAACCGTGTTTTCCATGAAGACAGACATGAAATTAGTTGCAAAATGAATAGGAAATATAGTCAAGACGTTGACAAGGTTATAAATAATGATTTTTAATTGAAATAATAATTGTGTCCTTCAAGTTTTGCTTTCGTAAAATAATCTTCCATTTGCTGCAATTACAGCCTTGCAGACCTTTGGCATTCTAGTTGTCCATTTGTTGAGGTAATGTGAAGAGATTTCACCCCATGCTTCCTGAAGCACCTCCCACCAGTTGGATTGGCTTAATGGTCACTTCTTACGTACCATACGGTCAAGCTGCTCCCACAACAGCTCATTAGGGTTGAGATCTGGTGACTGTGCTGGCCACTCCTTTATAGACAGAATACCAGCTGACCGCTTCTTCCCTAAATAGTTCTTGCATAGTTTGGAGCTGTGCTTTGGATCATTGTCCTGTTGTAGGAGGAAATTGGCTCCAATCAATTAAGCGCCGTTCACAAGGTAAGGTATGGTGTTGCAAAATGAAGTGATCGCCTTCCTTCTTCAAGATCCCATTTATGTTATACAAATATCCCACTTTACCACCAACAAAGCACACCCAGATCCATCACATTGCCTCCAACATGCTTGACAGATGTTGCAAGATGCCGTCAAAGGGGACAAACCCGGGATCAGGAGCGGACCAGTCACCCCTGCTGATGTGCGAGAACCTGTCACGCCAGCTGGGGTGCGGGAACCTAACAGATATGTTGAGGCAGGGGAGCCTGACGAGCCGGCTGAGGCATGAGAACCTGATGAGCCGGTTGACGCATGAGTGCCTGAAGCAGTTCCCGAACCCAACATCATTACTCTGACACAAAACAATTAAATAAAAAACCACCCTGATGCTTCCCTTCGGTGAGGTGTTATTCTGTAACGATGTGCGCTGAGATTCGGGAAGCAAGTTCAGGGAGTGTTTTAATATATAAAAGAAACAATGAAAAGGGACCACAAACAAGGCACTGACATGAAAACAGAGTCCATAACACCTGAGGAAAGAACCAAGGGGAGTAACAGATGGATGGAAGTGACGGAGTCCAGGTGATTGTCATGAGGTGCAGGTGCGCAAGTCGAAGGTGACAGGTGAGCAGGCTGATGACCTAGAGGCCGTAGAAGGAGTATAAGTGGCATCTGTGAAGGGAGTAGTACACAGTGTTGTACAAGCTCTTCAGTTTCTTGGCAATTTCTTGCATGGAATAGCCTTCATTTCTCACAACAAATTATTTGTTTCCGGCCATTTGGAGCATGTAATCGAACCCACAAAAGCCCCTTGACAAACCCATTGACAAACCCATTGACAAACCCATTGACAAGCCCCTTGACAAACCCATTGACAAGCCCCTTGACAAGCCCCTTGACAAGCCCCTTGACAAGCCCCTTGACAAGCCCCTTGACAATCCCATTGACAAGCCCCTTGACAAACCCATTGACAAGCCCCTTGACAAACCCATTGACAAGCCCCTTGACAAACCCATTGACAAACCCATTGACAAACCCATTGACAAGCCCCTTGACAAACCCATTGACAAGCCCCTTGACAAACCCATTGACAAGCCCCTTGACAAGCCCCTTGACAAGCCCCTTGACAAACCCATTGACAAGCCCCTTGACAAACCCATTGACAAGCCCCTTGAAAATCCCCTTCACAATCCCCTTCACAAATCCCTTGACAAGCATCTTTACAATCCTCTTGACAGTCCCCTCGACAAAATCCTTCACAAAACACTTGACAATCCGCTTCACAATCCCCTTGACAAGACTGTTGACAAGCCCTTTGACAAGCCCCTTGATAATCCTCTTTACAAGCTCCTTCATAATACCCCTGACAAGCCACTTGTCAATCCCCTTGAAACCACCTTCACAATCTCCTTGACAATCCTCTTGACAATCCGCTTAACACTCCCCTTGAGAAGCCTCTTGACAAGCTCCTTGACAAAACACTAGACAAGCACCTTGACAATCCCCTTGACAACCCCCTTGACAATCCCCTTGACAATCCCCTTGACAATCCCCTTGACAATCCCCTTGACAATCCCCTTGACCTTGACAATCCCTTGACAATCCCCTTGACAATCCCCTTGACAATCCCCTTGACAATCCCTTGACAACCCCTTGACAATCCCCTTGACAATCCCTTGACTTGACAACCCCTTGACAATCCCCTTGACCCCTTGACAATC
Organism: Oncorhynchus gorbuscha; assembly: GCF_021184085.1. Classification (NCBI taxonomy): domain Eukaryota; kingdom Metazoa; phylum Chordata; class Actinopteri; order Salmoniformes; family Salmonidae; genus Oncorhynchus; species Oncorhynchus gorbuscha. Next base: position 4,220,148 of record NC_060181.1, read on the forward strand.
CCTTGACAACCCCTTGACAATCCCCTTGACAACCCCAATCCCCTTGACAATCCCTTGACAATCCCCTTGACAACCCCCTTGACAATCCTCTTGACAACCCCCTTGACAATCCCCTTGACGGAGGACTACACCTCTGTGTCACCACAACATTATCACCATGTATCTAGCAGCAGGCAATTAATATTGGTGTGCTGTTACATAACATACCATTTATTTATTTATTTCACCTTTATTTAACCAGGTAGGCTAGTTGAGAACAAGTTCTCATTTACAACTGTTCAAGATAAAGCAAAGCAGTTCAACGCATACAACAACACAGAGTTACACGTGGATTAAACAAACATAGAACATACAACATACATCAATAATACAGTAGAATATAATATATACAGAATGTGCAAAGGAGGTAAGATAAAGGAGGTAAGATAAAGGAGGTAAGGCAATAAATAGGCCATAGTGGCAAAGAATTTACAATATGGCAAGTACACACTGGAATGGTAGGATGTGCAAGTTGATATACTGGGGTGCAACGGAGCAAGATAAATAAATAAATATAGGATGGGGATGAGGTAGATTGGATGGGCTATTTACAGATGTCTTATGTACAGGTGCAGTGATCTGTGAGCTGCTCTGACAGTTGGTGCTTAAAGCCAGTGAGGCAGATAAGAGTCTCCAGCTTCAGAGATTTTTGCAGTTCGTTCCAGTCATTGGCAGCAGAGAACTGGAAGGAGAGGCGGCCAAATGAAGAATTGGCTTTGGGGGTGACCAATGAGATGTACCATTATCACCATGTATCTAGCAGCAGGCTATTAGCATTGGAGTGCTATAACATGCCATTATCACCTTGTGTCTAGCAGCAGGCAATTAGCATTGGAGTGCTATAACATGCCATTATCACCTTGTATCTAGCAGCAGGCAATTAGCATTGGAGTGCTATAACATGCCATTATCACCTTGTATCTAGCAGCAGGCAATTAGCATTGGAATGCTATAACATGCCATTATCACCTTGTATCTAGCAGCAGGCAATTAGCATTGGAGTGCTATAACATGCCATTATCACCTTGTATCTAGCAGCAGGCAATTAGCATTGGAATGCTATAACATGCCATTATCACCTTGTATCCAGCAACAGGCTATTAGCATTGGAATGCTATAACATACAGTACCATAATCAGCATGTATCTTGCAGCAGGCTATTAGCATTGGAATGCTGTAACATGCCATTATCACCATGTATCCAGCAACAGGCTATTAGCATTGGAATGCTATAACATACAGTACCATAATCAGCATGTATCTTGCAGCAGGCTATTAGCATTGGAGTTCTAATCGCTAGCCCTCCCACCACTTTACACACTCCATCTATTTATAAACCTCCAGGGACACGCTTTTTCCATCAACTGTCATGATGTGATTATCCAGTCCCTCAGGCAATGGTTGAGGGGATTGTGATCTCTCCTTGTCGTCGGAAAGAGATACTCACCAAGGTTAATAATGTCAAAGTTCATTTGCACTGAGAATAGTCAATTCCCACGCAGCCACACGTGAGCCCCGGGTACTGTCAGTCAACGGTCGTCACGGTGACCAAGCAACAGATGACGAAAGGAAAGGAGACAGGGGCTGACTCCCAAATGTCCCCATATTCCCTGTGGGGTGTACTACTTCAGGCAAACCTGGTACAACCCTGCTACATAGGGAATAAGGTGCTGTTTGGGATGCAAAAAAAGGAATCTAAGGAGGGATGGAATCTAAGGAGGGGTGGAATCTAAGGAGGGGTGGAATCTAAGGGGATGGAATCTAAGGAGGGGTGGAATCTAAGGGGTGGAATCTAAGGAGGGGTGGAATCTAAGGAGGGGTGGAATCTAAGGGGTGGAATCTAAGGAGGGGTGGATTCTAAGGGGATGGAATCTAAAGAGGGGTGGAATCTAAGGAGGGGTGGAATCTAAGGGGATGGAATCTAAGGAGGGGTGGAATCTAAGGGGTGGAATCTAAGGAGGGGTGGAATCTAAGGAGGGGGGTGGAATATAAGGAGGGGTGGAATCTAAGGGGTGGAATCTAAGGAGGGTGGAATCTAAGGGGTGGAATCTAAGGAGGGGTGGAATCTAAGGGGATGGAATCTAAGAAGGGGTGGAATCTAAGGAGAGGTGGAATCTAAGAGGGGTGGAATCTAAGGAGGGGTGGAATCTAAGGGGAGGTGGAATCTAAGGAGGGGTGGAATCTAAGGAGGGGTGGAATATAAGGATGGGTGGAATCTAAGGATGGGTGGAATCTAAGGAAGGGTAGAATCTAGGGTACATGAACAGGGTAAACTCATCCCCAGGCTATGAGCCGGCTGGCTCCTCATGTACACTACATAGAGAACAGGGTAAACTCATCCCCAGGATAAACTCATCCCCAGGATAAACTCATCCCCAGTATAAACTCATCCCCAGGATAAACTCACCCCCAGGGTAAACTCATCCCCAGGGTAAACTCATCCCCAGGGTAAATTCATCCCCAGTATAAACTCATCCCCAGGGTAAACTCATCCCCAGGCTATAAGACGGCTGGCTCCTCATATACACTACATAGAGAACAGGGTAAACTCATCCCCAGGGTAAACTCATCCCCAGAATAAACTCATCCCCAGGGTAAACTCATCCCCATAATAAACTCATCCCCAGGGTAAACAGGTAATGGTAGAACTGGAATATTAGGCTACACTCTAATATATGCATACAGTATTGACTTAGTCCCCAAAATATACAAAGTAGAGCAGAGCAATGGAGGGAATGAGAACAGAGAGAGAGAGAGAGAGAGAGAGAGAGAGAGAGAGAGAGAGAGAGAGAGAGAGAGAGAGAGAGAGAGAGAGAGAGAGAGAGAGAGACAGAGACAGAGACAGAGACAGAGACAGAGACAGAGACAGAGACAGAGACAGAGACAGAGACAGAGACAGAGACAGAGAGAGAGAGAGAGAGAGAGAGAGAGAGAGAGAGAGAGAGAGAGAGAGAGAGAGAGAGAGAGAGAGAGAGAGAGAGGGAGAGAGAGACAGAGAGAGAGAGAGAGAGAGAGAGAGACAGAGAGAGAGAGAGAGAGAGAGAGAGAGAGAGAGAGAGAGAGAGAGAGAGAGAGAGAGAGAGAGAGAGAGAGAGAGAGAGAGAGAGAGAGAGAGAGAGAGAGAGAGAGAGAGAGAGAGAGAGACAGAGAGAGAGAGAGAGAGACAGAGAGAGAGAGACAGAGACACAGAGAGAGAGAGAGACAGAGAGAGAGAGAGAGAGAGAGGGAGAGAGAGAGAGACAGAGAGAGAGAGAGAGAGAGACAGAGAGAGAGAGAGAGAGAGAGAGAGAGAGAGAGAGAGAGACAGAGAGAGAGACAGAGAGAGAGGGAGAGAGAGAGAGAGACAGAGAGAGAGAGAGAGAGAGAGAGAGAGAGAGAGAGAGAGAGAGAGAGAGAGAGAGAGAGAGAGAGAGAGAGAGAGAGAGAGAGAGAGAGAGAACTACATAATCCTATTCATGCAATATAATGCTTTCCAAATGGCACCCTGTTGGTGGAAAGTAGTACACTATGAAAGGAAAAATAGGTCCCTTCGGAAGGCATTACAGGCTGTTGTTCTTCCTTCCTTTGTTTCCACTCAGACACGGAGGTGAATTTCAATGGCGGATGATTAAAATGCATTTTGGAAAGCCAAATCGGAGGACATCTGTCACGTAAATAGCCCATATTATTCATTTAAAAAACAATTAAATAAGCAAATGAAACAGCAAGGAAAAGACCATTTTTAGCATGTTTGCTCATCCATAGCATGACAAAGAGTGTGTCCCAAATGGTACCTTATTCCATGTATTCCCTATTGGCCCTGGTAGAAAGAAGTGCACTCCAAAGGATACAGGGTGCCAGTTGGGGAGCAACCCCAAATATGCCATTGTTGGAGACTAATGAGATATGAGAGCTTTATTGGTACTGTAGAACGTACGGTGAATTAGGAAAGTATTCAGACCACTTGACGTTTTCCACATGTTGTTACTTTACAGCCTTATTCTAAAAGGGATTCAATTAATGTTTTTTCCATATCAATCTACACACAATATCCCCAAATGACATCACAATACCCCATAATGACATCACAATACCCCATAATGACATCACAATACCCCATAATGACATCACAATACCCCATAATGACATCACAATACCCCATAATGACATCACAATACCCCATAATGACATCACAATACCCCATAATGAAGAAGTGAAAACAGGCTTTTATAAATGTTTGCAAATGTATTATGAATAAAAAAATAAAATTTCCTCATTTACATAACTATTCAGACCCTTTGTTATGAGACTCTAAATTGAGCTCAGCTGCATCCTGTTATCATTGATCATCCTTGAGATGTTTCTACAACTTGATTGGCGTCCACCTGTAGTAAATGTAATTAATTGGACATTTTTCGGAAAGGCACACACCTGTCTATATAAGGTCCCATAGTTGACAGTGCATGTCAGAGCAAAAAAAAAGCAATGTGGTCAAGGCACAGATCTGGGGTAGGGTTACAACAAAATGTCTGCAGCATTGAAGGTCCCTAAGAACACAGTGGCCTCCATTATTCTTAATATAATAATAATATAATATATGCCATTTAGCAGACGCCTTTATCCAAAGCGACTTACAGTCATGTGTGCATACATTCTACGTATGGGTGGTCCCGGGAATCGAACCCACTACCCTGGCGTTACAAGCACCATGCTCTACCAACTGAGCTACAGAAGGAATGGAAGAAGTTTGGAACCACAAAGACTCTTCCTAGAGCTGGCCGCCCGACCAAACTGAGCAATTAGGGGTGAAGGGCCTTGGTCAGGGAGGTGACCAAGAATCTGATGACTATGCTGACAGAGCTCCAGTTCTACTGTGGAGATGGGAGAACCTTCCAGAAGTACAACCATCTCTGCAGCACTCAACCAAACAGGCATTTATGGTGGAGTGGCCAGACTGAAACCACTCCTCAGCAAAAGGCACAACAGTCAGATTGGAGTTTGCCAAATGGCACCTAAAGGGCTCTCAGACCATGAGAAACAACATTATTTGGCCTGAATGCCAAGCGTCACTTCTGGAGGAAACCATGGCACCATCCCTATGGTGAAGCATGTTGGTGGCAGCATCATGTCTGGAGGAAACCATGGCACCATCCCTATGGTGAAGCATGTTGGTGGCAGCATCACGTCTGGAGGAAACCTGGCACCATCCCTACGGTGAAGCATGGTGGTGGCAGCATCACGTCAGGAGGAAACCTGGCACCATCCCTACGGTGAAGCATGGTGGTGGCAGCATCACGTCAGGAGGAAACCTGGCACCATCCCTACGGTGAAGCATGGTGGTGGCAGCATCATGCTGTGGGGATGTTTTTTTATGGTGGCGGCTGGAACTGGGAGAAGAGTCCGGATCGAGGGAAAGATGAATGGAGCAAAGTACAGAGAGATCCTTGATGAAAACCTGCTCCAGAGCGCTCAGGACCTCACACTGGGGCGAAGGTTCACCTTCCAACAGGACAACGGCTCTAAGCACATAGCCAAGACAATGCAGGAGTTGCTTCAGGACAAGTATCTGAATATCCTTGAGTGGCACAGCCAGAGCCCGGTCCCGATCAAACATCTCCGGAGAGACCTGAAAAAAGCTGTGCAGCAACTCACCCCATACAACCTGACAGAGCTTGAGAGAATGTGCAGAGAAGAATGGGAGAAACTCCCCAAATACAGGTGTGCCCAGCTTATAACACCATACCCAAGAAGACTTAATGCTGTAATCGCTGCCAAAGATGTTTCAACAAAGTACTGATTAATTAATGGGCCTGAATACTTATGTAAATGTGATATTTCCATATTTTTTCTATGTCAATCTGCAAAAAGTTCAAAAAACCTTTTTTTGCTTTGACATTATGAGGTATGTGTGGGGGGGGTGAACTATTGAATCCATTTTAGAATAAATCTGTCACGTAACAAACTCGGGAATCAGCTTTCTTTCCAATGGGATATTTTTCAATACAAAGTATGTGTTTCAGCGCTGCACAAACATACCCTCGTTTCCCTAATCAGCTAATCATCATGTTGTTGATTAGTTAAAGGGAAGGACTGAAGAAAACTCTGGGAATATACATTGGCCTATTATCATTCATTTCAATCTTCCAAGGCTACCTGTGCCTGTGTGCCTCCTTTCAGCTCAGGGATGGAGGTGGGGGCCACAGTAAAATCTGAACTCATCATGAGGGGCCGTACTTGCCCCTAATTTTAAAGCAATTCTTCTCATTTTGCCACAGTGAAGAGAGTAACAAGAGCTGTTTGTCACCTATGTTCATGCTATTCTACACATTTTTTCCATAAGCTGGAATGAAATATTTGCAGTTTTTAATATGATATCTGAGCGAGACTGACTAACAACATCAATGGGGGCCCTCTGGGAGGTAAATTTGACCACGATTACTACGAGGAAATTGATCGGAGGGCGGTCAGCTCTAGCTGCACCCAGCCCAGTCCATCAGTTATCCAACAGGAAGTTAAAGCACAGAATTCATTCTTGTTTTTAAGAACAATGAGGCAGATTTCAATCTGAAAATCTTTCCCCACCTACCCTAGTACAGTATAAAAATAGGTAAGGAAGATAACTGCCTAAGGATAACCTCAGTACGGCTGAAGAGGGATGCTGCACATATTCCACACAGATAATGGAGTCAGGGCGTTTAGCATTTCTGCCACGCCAGGGAGTGTGTGGACGCAAAGCACCGGGCGTCGGCGGAAAATAAATCCCGATATGACACACAACAACACACTGTTTGTTGTCTTTTGTCCAGTTCTAGCATGGCACACTGGGGCAGTGGTGAAATAGGGAGGGGGTCAGAGGAGAGGAGAGGAGAGGAGAGGAGAGGAGAGGAGAGGAGAGGAAAGGAGAGGAGAGGAGAGGAAAGGAGAGGAGAGGAGAGCAAAGGAGAGGAGAGGAGAGGAAAGGAGAGGAGAGGAAAGGAGAGGAGAGGAGAGGAGAGGAGAGGAGAGGAGAGGAGAGGAGAGGAGAGGGAAAAGTGTCATCTTTTTTTTAGGAGGATAAAAACCCAATCCAGTGGGCGTGTTTCCATCAGGTATTGTTGACTCCTCAGAGAGATTCTGTCTGGCAGAAATAAGACCCACTTTTAGCTTTTCGAGCACCTAGAGTGCATACTTTACACCTGCAAATGAACCCAGACGACTGCACACTTGAAACCCCCTAGACACAGTTCCATTTAGTTCAGCAACAGTGAAGCTAACTCCAATCCAAAAGTGTTTGTATGGAATAATTTCTAAAAATGTCAAAGATCTCCATATAAATAAATAAAACCCAGGAGAAGCCCATACCTACAGTACATCACACAAACACAGGAGAAGCCCATACCTACATCACACAGACACAGGAGAAGCCCATAACTACAGTACATCACACAGACACAGGAGAAGCCCATACCTACAGTACATCACACAGACACAGGAGAAGCCCATACCTACAGTACATCACACAGACACAGGAGAAGCCCATACCTACATCATACAGACACAGGAGAAGCCCATACCTACATCACACAGACACAGGAGAAGCCCATACCTACATCACACAGACACAGGAGAAGTCCATACCTACATCACACAGACACAGGAGAAGCCCATACCTACATCACACAGACACAGGAGAAGTCCATACCTACATCACACAGACACAGGAGAAGCCCATACCTACATCACACAGACACAGGAGAAGCCCATACCTACATCACACAGACACAGAAGAAGCCCATACCTACATCACACAGACACAGGAGAAGCCCATAACTACAGTACATCACACAGACACAGGAGAAGCCCATAACTACAGTACATCACACAGACACAGGAGAAGCCCATAACTACAGTACATCACACAGACACAGGAAACCCTCTCAGATACATCACACAGCCACATTAAAGGAAAAGAGACAAAACAGTGAATAATCATGTCAATTTGAATTTCGAGTGAACTGTCGCTTTAAGAGACTAAAATGACAGAAATGACCCCAGAGAGAGGTCAAACACCCCTGTTTCCAGGTCCTCTGTGTAAACCTGTTTCCAGACCAGTCAATGCCATTGATGTATATAAACCCTGGTTTCCTGATGTATTGGCCAATGAGCGGCTCTGACGACACATTTGTCGGCCATATTGGCACTTTTTTTTATTGTATAGATTTGCATATTTTTGCTTCTATAGGGCTCACCTGTAAAATATTCATTGGTCTCGGAGTGCCTTCCCTGTCAAGGTAAAGGTCAAATGAAACATAAAAAATAAAAGCAGTCCTCCATAAGAATGAACGGAATTCTACAGTTTTCATAATTAAATGTTTTTAGGACAAAATTACATGTATTTAATTATGTTTATGTAGTTGTAGTGGAGCCAGTAACATTCGGACATTCGAATAAATTCTACTTTAATTAAAGAAAAATGTTTCTATATATTCTTTTAATTTGGTATTTGTATGTTTATCTCACATAATATAATTAAAAAGTATCCAGGTGTCTGTAATAGAATAAATGGAGCAAAACATAATACATTTCTATTGCTTTCAAAATATGTTTTATAATGGAGGGGGAGTTTCAAGATGGAGGTGTTTTATAATGGAGGGGGAGTTCCAAGATGGAGGTGTTTTATAATGGAGGGGGAGTTCCAAGATGGAGGTGTTTTATAATGGAGGGGGAGTTCCAAGATGGCAGTGTTTTATAATGGAGGGGGAGTTTCAAGATGGAGGTGTTTTATAATGGAGGGGAAGTTTCAAGATGGAGGTGTTTTATAATGGAGGGGGAGTTTCAAGATGGAGGTGTTTTATAATGGAGGGGGAGTTCCAAGATGGAGGTGTTTTATAATGGAGGGGGAGTTCCAAGATGGAGGTGTTTTATAATGGAGGGGGAGTTCCAAGATGGAGGTATTTTATAAGGGACTGACAGCACACCCTGTCAAGTCATCTGTGTAACCCTGGCATCCCTGCTATGGCTATCATAGGCTGAGCCTGACCAATAGTGGTCCAATCATCCCCTTCATTAATACTCTCTGTAAGGCCATGTCCAATCAACAGATCTGTCCCACATGGCACCCTATTCACTATGGACCATGGTCAACAGTAGTGCACTATAGAGGTGATACTATAGAGGACTGTTTCCAAAATGGGCGCTTGTATTCTGCGTTCTCCCATTCTTTCATGGTGTGATCTTCCCAAGAATCGCTGAGAGATACTGTCTGGAACACAGAGCGCTACAATTAAATGAGTTAAATCCATTAAATTTGAAAAATAATATGTTGTGACCTCTAATGGAAAACAGGAAATCGCATCATAATGCAGCCAGTGTCAACAAAGCTATCTTTTATGCTAGCTAGCTACGTCTGTTTCCACTGCAGACAACGTAGCAGCGTGAACAACTAGTGCTAGCTACCCTAGAATAGGTCCATTTTACATGATAAATAAATAAAGGAGTAACAGAATAGTATTATTAAATGACACTGATGTTGACGATAGCGTGGTTTTCTATTTCACCTTATGCATGAGCACAGACATTATGCCAAACGGAATGGAACCACCCTTTTGCCAGAGTTTATAAATGGACTCCTATGCACTGATAACTAATATTGATAGGCGATATGATGCAGTAGATCAGTGGTCCTTCTGTAGCTCAGTTGGTAGAGCATGGCGCTTGTAATGCCAGGGTAGTGGGTTCGATCCCCGGGACCACCCATACGTAGAATGTATGCACACATGACTGTAAGTCGCTTTGGATAAAAGCGTCTGCTAAATGGCATATATTATTATATTATAGATCTAGATTACATCGCATATGCTACTTCATCCTAATGACTAATTGGATACAAAACAAACACTGGCATATTATAATGGATAACATGTCCAATTTAATTATATATATATATGTATATATATATATGTATATATATATATATGCATATCAAACAGCAATATATAGTATTATAGTATATAATATTGTAATGTAGTTAATGACTTTCTCTCCTTGCAGTGGATAAGACATATGAACTACAACCCCCAGATGCCCCAGCCTCAATACCAGAACCCTGGGAAGATATCAACATGTCATTTAAATAATAATTAACAACTTTTATTGTTTTTCCTGTATCTGCATGAATTGTTAGAAAACAAACTCCACTGTACTGTTTGTACAGGATACAGATGTTATACAACGTCCAACGAAATCCTAACTTCCAAGTTTCTTCTGGACAATGCAACAACAATAGGAAATAATACCAGACAATAATAGGAACATGAAGTGATAAAATAATAAATTAACAGTAAAATAAAAAATAAGAATATAATAATAATGGAATATAATAAACATTTTAGCATCACCAAGTGAAGGACATCTCAAGGAGATGTACCTCCAACATTCAAAACTGTGTTCAGTACGGATGTAAAATAGGATCTTAATTTGATCACCCTGTTGTAGGAGAGTTTTTCCAGGAGATGTAAAATGTGTAGTCTATTTGAGGTTTAAATCATATCAAATTGTAATTTGTCACATGCGCCGAATACAACAGGTGTAGACTTTAAAGTGAAAGCCTTACTCCTGAGCCCAAACAATGCAGAGTTCAAATGAAAATTAGCTAAATAAATATGATGAATAAAAGGAAAGAAAAAAGCTTCTGAAGTTTTTTAATTTCCACTTTGACATAGTTGTCTTGATTCCTTACTTGCCCTTGCCCTTACGAAAAATGCACCAACCCCTAAAAAAATGTAATTAAAATCCACATATATACATATATATAATATATAATAATAAAATATATAATTAATAGAAATGTCATGTTGCTGCTGGATTATTTTCCTGCTTTAGCAAACTGGCTCAAATTAAGATCCTACATCTGTACATGGCAAAATTAGCCAACATTATTATTATTATTTTTTTTACAAAGGACAGGAGTTTACAGATTTTTGTTCCAGCCATTCAAATAATGGTGGTCTTAATTGGGACGGCAGGTAGTCTAGTGGTTAGAGCGTTGGACTAGTAACCGAAAGGTTGTTAGATCAAATCCCCGAGCTAACAAGGTAAAATTCTGTCCTTCTGCCCCTGAACAAGGCAGTTAACCCACTATTACTGGACTGTCATTGTAAATAAGAATTTGTTCTTAAATGACTTGCTTAGTGAAATAAATAATAAATATAGACCAAAGACAAGCTGGGTAGGATTAAAAAACTTGCACACCCTGGGGCAGAAATCACCCATGTCTGTACACTAGAATGAGCTTTATAGAGAATAACATGTGTGTATTATACTTCTATCTTTTATCTATCACTGTTACTCAGGTAACACTTTAATTGACAACCAATGGCATAACCATTAAATAATATATAATATATCATATATAACATATCAGCTGACATTAACTTGAGGGCAGTCTCCTCTCCTCTCCTCTCCTCTCCTCTCCTCTCCCCTCTCTCCTCTCCTCTCTCATCTCTCTCCTCTCCTCTCCTCTCCCTCCTCTCCTCCTCTCCTCTCCTCTCCTCCTCCTCTCCTCTCCTCTCCCTCCTCTCCCTCCCCCTCCCTCCCCTCTCCCTCCCCTCCTCTCCTCTCCTCTCCTCTCCTCTCCCTCTCCCTCCTCTCCTCTCCTCTCCTCTCCTCTCCCCTCATCTCCTCTCCTCTCCCTCCTCTCTCCTCTCCTCTCCTCTCCTCTCCTCTCCCTCCTCTCCTCTCTCCTCTCCTCTCCCTCTCCTCTCCTCTCCTCTCCCTCTCCTCTCCTCTCCTCCTCTCCTCTCCTCTCCTCTCCTCCTCTCCCCTCCCTCCTCTCCTCTCATCTCCTCTCCTCTCCTCTCCTCTCCTCTCCCCTCCCCTCCTCTCCTCTAACTGTCGTAACCTGTTATAATAGGGCCATGACATGTTGTGACATACTGTAGGTTGTGTTATTTTAAGGCTGGTTATGACACCTACATAAGAGTGTCAAAACACACCACCCAAGGAAAAACATTCCATTACATCATAGCCTCCTTATAGAATTTTTTAAATTGACCATATTAAATTATAATATAATAATAATAATAATAATAATAATAATATAATAATATATAATAATAATATAATAATAATAATATAATAATAATAATAATATATAATATATAATAATATAATAATAATAATATATAATAATAATATAATAATAATAATATATAATAATAATATAATAATAATAATATAATAATAATAATAATATATAATATATAATAATATAATAATATATAATAATAATAATAATATAATAATATATGTCATAATAATAATAATATATGCCATTTAGCAGACACTTTTATCCAAAGCAACTTACAGTCATGTGTGCATACATTCTACGTATGGGTGGTCCCGGGGATCGAACCCACTACCCTGGCGTTACAAGCGCCATGCTCTACCAACTGAGCTACAGAAGGAGAATTATCATTGTTATTGCGCACACATTGATGTCAGACATGCACCTGGGATGAATGTAGCAGCAGACTTCAGGAGCAGCACAAGACACCCTCTATTAGACTGATGACTGACATAAGGACATGTACGTGATAGGCATATGATTATGATGGTCATAATGCTTCATGACATTGGCATAAAGTGTATGTTCTACTAACAACAAAGGACTTAAGAAACAAACTTTCAAACAAAAGGAAACATCTTGGCTGGGAACTGTTTTTTTTTTTATTAATGTGGGTTTTGACACTCTTCTCATAACCAGCCATAAAATAACGCAATATAGGTCACAAAGGGGTGTAAATATATAGGTCACAACAGCTGTAAATATATGGGTCATGACAGTTGGAAATATATGGGTCATGACAGTTGGAAATATATGGGTCGTGACAGTTGGAAATATATGGGTCGTGACAGTTGGAAATATATGGGTCGTGACAGTTGGAAATAAATGGGTCTTGACAGTTGGAAATATATGGGTCGTGACAGTTGGAAATATATGGGTCGTGACAGTTGGAAATATATAGGTCGTGACAGTGTTAGAACAGTGTTACGACCATATTATGGTGGGTTATGTCAGCCGTTATGACATATTATGACATGGTTATGACCGTGTCATAATGGTTTATGACACTGGGTGTCAAGTAAAGTGTTTCCTGTGGTTAAACTCCTGGGGTAGGTTGATTTTCCAGGAGGACGAGAAGTTCCCATGTTCTGTACATCTGTCTGGGTGGACGGGATGAGTTTCAACCTGGGGAGAACAGGACAGAAGGCCACAGGGTGGGGGGGGAAATGAACCTCTCACTGCTAAAATGTCAGTGATGGTTCAAGTTGCTGAGAATCACAACTACCTTTAATAATGTTAATGTTCAGGTATCTAGCATCACTTATCTCATATGTACAAACTGCAAACCACACTTTTCTACGGTAGCTTAGTTTTCATTTTGCATCACCTATTTCATATGTATATTCTATACACTACACCACCATCTACAGCATTTAATAGTCTCCCATTTTGGAGAGAGTTTTGTTGTTGATTTTAAAACCTTTTTTTGTAATACCATAGTACATGGGATAGATTTTAAGAAATGTGGCTTCATTAATTTTATTAATATTATTGTGTTTCTATTCCAAGAAAAACAAAAAACAAAACCCTTAAGGTGTCCATCAGGATGGAATGGAAAATATGGCGCTGTACAACGTGACAGTTGGGAGTAGGCTACAGCATGTGGATTGGAGGATTCTAAATGAATTTCTAAGGGGCATAACATTTCCACACCCGAAACGATGCTGAAATACACAGCGGGAAGGCTATATGTAAAACGATATTTTGGAGATTTTTATTTTTATTTTTTTAATGACAGTGAGCAGTAATCTGAATGAAGGCCAAATAATATTTCTAAGGCCAAATTACAGCCCTGCTAATAACCATACTGGCGCTGTACAATGTGTGATTTAAAAAGTATTTTCCAGTAAGCAATGATTTGTTAACTTCTCTATGATAACTTCTCTAGGATAGGGGGCAGCATGGATGAAAAGCATGCACAAATTCAACTGCCTGCTACTCATCCCCAGAAGATAAGATATGCATATTATTAGTAGATTTGCATAGAAAACACTCTGAAGTTTCTAAAACTGTTTGAATCATGTCTGTGAGAAAAACAGAACTTATTTACCAGGTGAAACCCAGATTACAAACCATTCAGATTGAGGTCACTCTCTTTTCAATGAATTTTCATTGGGAATCCAGATTTCTAAGGGACTTGCATGTGATTCCTACCGCTTCCACTGGATGTCACCAGTCTATAGAAATTGGTTGCGGTTATTCCTTTGTGTAATGAAGAAGTACGGCCATCTTGAACGAGGGTCACTTGAAGTGTACTGTTAGATAGAGGCGCGTGACCAGAAAGCTACAGTTTGTTTTCCTCCTGTATTGAACACAGATCATCCCGTCTTCAATTTTAGCGATTATTCACTTTAAAAAATACCTAAAGTCATATTACAAAAGTAGTTTGAAATGTTTTGGCAATGTTTACAGGTAACTTTTCAGATATTTTTGTAGTCAAGTTGGAACCAGTGTTTTTCTGGATCAAACGCGCCAATTAAATGGACATTTTGGATATATATTGACGGAATTAATAGAACAAAAGGACCATTTGTGATGTTTATGGGACATATTGGAGTGCCAACAGAAGAAGCTCATCAAAGGTAAGGCATGATTTATATTTTTATTTCTGTGTTTTGTGTCGCGCCTGCAGGGTTGAAAGGTGTGATTTCATGAAAGTTGGATTTTTATAGGAATTTATTTGAATTTGGTGCTCTGCAGTTTCTCTGGCTTTTGGCCAAGTGGGACGCTACCGTCCCAGAGAGGTTAAGTACAGAAATATTGGAACAAAGTTTTCTAATGAAGGTTAACTGATATTTATTCCCATAGTAACTCCTTATGGATCTATAACTAAATAAACATTAGCATTTTGAAAGACTTTTATTAATGATAATATGCATAAAGACGTTGATGAAAAAATTATGTTTTTTATGCTGTTTTGAAATATAACACTTCAGACTACTTAAGCATTTAATACATTGCAGGTAGCTCACACCTACAGTTGATATAAAGAGTCTATTGTCCTGCTAATCGGGCTACGAGATTTTGAATTTCTGGACATAACATTATTTGACTGTTGCGCTATGCCATTCAGCGGTTGCTGACGAAAATGATCCCGCTACAGGGATGGGTAGCGTCAAAAAGTTAAATATATGAAATATTTTGGAAATGATTTAGTTTTCAAATAATGTAAAATGAGCGAGAAAAAGGCCATTCTTGAACATGGGCTGAGACATTGTTATTAATTTGTCATTTGTAAATTTAGCCAACTGGTTATATAGAATTATTTATTTATGTTATTAGAGGAAGAGAAACGATGGGTTTCCCAGTCAATGACGGCACAGGTATTGAACCAGAATCTGTAACAGCATGGCATGCATTGCTAAGCAGTGTTGCACAACTCAGGCGCTGTACAACGTGACTGGTCGGGAGTGGTCTACAGTGAGAGCAAAATAATCCCAAATAAAATAACAAAAACCTTCGTGTAACAACAGTTTTAGTAAGTAATACTGAAGTCGTGCACAATTATCAGTTTCTATTGAGGTTTATGTCCCCCATTCATTGTCAGTGGCCTGGTGCAATGAAGCAGTGATGCAGGGTACCACAATTTAACTCCATGTCCCGCATCAAAACGTTAAAAAGGAGGAACCACTGTATTCTATACTATGCCACTTTATCTTAGCCACTCTTACATATATGTATATGAATCGTTAATTCCATACTTTCCTTAGATTTACGTGTATTTTAGGGTACATGTTGTGAAACCGTTAGATATGACTTGTTAGATATTACTGCACTGTCGGAGCTACAAGCACAAACATTTCACTACAGCCGCAATAAAATCTGCCAAACACGTGAATGTAAACAATACATTTTTATTTTGGTTTGATTAATGTGCAATGGTTTCATAAACAGTTTTGCATATTCATAGGCTTCATCAAGTTGTCACTGATTTACTTTTAACGGATAATTTCAGAATTCCAAACATTTTCTTCATATGGTGAAATAAAATGTGTGATGGGAAAGTGACAAGAAGAAAGTTAGCTAACATTACGTAAACAAACACTGCATCAAATCCAATTGTATTGTTCACATGGTTAGCAGGTGTTATTGGTCACATGGTTAGCAGATGTTATTGGTCACATATACATGGTTAGCAGATGTTATTGGTCACATGGTTAGCAGATGTTATTGGTAACATACACATGGTTAGCAGATGTTATTGGTCACATACACATGGTTAGCAGATGTTATTGGTCACATGGTTAGCAGATGTTATTGGTAACATACACATGGTTAGCAGATGTTATTGGTCACATATACATGGTTAGCAGATGTTATTGGTCACATACACATGGTTAGCAGATGTTATTGGTCACATGGTTAGCAGATGTTATTGGTAACATACACATGGTTAGCAGATGTTATTGGTCACATATACATGGTTAGCATATGTTATTGGTAACATACACATGGTTAGCAGATGTTATTGGTCACATACACATGGTTAGCAGATGTTATTGGTCACATGGTTAGCAGATGTTATTGGTAACATACACATGGTTAGCAGATGTTATTGGTCACATATACATGGTTAGCAGATGTTATTGGTCACATACACATGGTTAGCAGATGTTATTGGTCACATGGTTAGCAGATGTTATTGGTCACATATACATGGTTAGCAGATGTTATTGGTCACATGGTTAGCAGATGTTATTGGTAACATACACATGGTTAGCAGATGTTATTGGTCACATACACATGGTTAGCAGATGTTATTGGTCACATGGTTAGCAGATGTTATTGGTAACATACACATGGTTAGCAGATGTTATTGGTCACATATACATGGTTAGCAGATGTTATTGGTCACATGGTTAGCATATGTTATTGGTCACATACACATGGTTAGCAGATGTTATTGGTCACATATAAATGGTTAGCAGATGTTATTGGTCACATGGTTAGCAGATGTTATTGGTAACATACACATGGTTAGCAGATGTTATTGGTCACATACACATGGTTAGCAGATGTTATTGGTCACATGGTTAGCAGATGTTATTGGTAACATACACATGGTTAGCAGATGTTATTGGTCACATACACATGGTTAGCAGATGTTATTGGTCACATGGTTAGCAGATGTTATTGGTAACATACACATGGTTAGCAGATGTTATTGGTCACATACACATGGTTAGCAGATGTTATTGGTCACATGGTTAGCAGATGTTATTGGTAACATACACATGGTTAGCAGATGTTATTGGTCACATACACATGGTTAGCAGATGTTATTGGTCACATGGTTAGCAGATGTTATTGGTAACATACACATGGTTAGCAGATGTTATTGGTCACATATACATGGTTAGCAGATGTTATTGGTCACATGGTTAGCAGATGTTATTGGTAACATACACATGGTTAGCAGATGTTATTGGTCACATATACATGGTTAGCAGATGTTATTGGTCACATACACATGGTTAGCAGATGTTATTGGTCACATACACATGGTTAGCAGATGTTGTTGGTCACATGGTTAGCAGATGTTATTGGTAACATACACATGGTTAGCAGATGTTAATGGTCACATACACATGGTTAGCAGATGTTATTGGTCACATATAGATGGTTAGCAGATGTTAGTGCGAGTGTAGCGAAATGCTTGTGCTTCTAGTTCTGACAATGCAGTAATATCTAACAAGTAATCTAGCAATTCCACAACAACTACCTAATACACACAAATCTAAGTAAAGGAACGAAATAAGAATATATACATATGAATATATGGATGAGTGATGACAGAGCGGCACAGGCAAGATGCAATAAAGAACTAGGCTCGAAAGCCTAGATTAAGCAGAACACAACTGGCTGCTTTTCCTATGTTTTTTAAATCAGATGTTGTTCACACGTGTTACCTCCAAACCAGTCAAACACAACTGTCATGCCAAGCCAATGCTTATCAGTTCCCATCTGTCCCTGAAACAAATAGAAAAAAATATATATTTGCTACGTCTGTCATTAGCTGGCTAGTTCACCAATGCAAGAGGGGAAAAAAATGTCCTGGTTTCACAATTCACACATTTCTTACTTTAGTTAGTTTATTTGCTTGTTTCTTTTGTCCCATGTGACTCAGTTGGTAGCACATGGTGGGTTCAGTTCTCACCAGTTTGTAAAAAGTATGAAAAATATACAGTATGGACAAGAGTGACTAACTCTGGATAAGAGTGACTAACTCTGGATAAGAGTGACTAACTCTGGATAAGAGTGACTAACTCTGGATGAGAGTGACTAACTCTGGATAAGAGTGACTAACTCTGGATGAGAGTGACTGACTCTGGATGAGAGTGACTAACTCTGGATGAGAGTGACTGACTCTGGATGAGAGTGACTAACTCTGGATAAGAGTGACTAACTCTGGATGAGAGTGACTAACTCTGGATGAGAGTGACTAACTCTGGATGAGAGTGACTAACTCTGGATAAGAGTGACTAACTCTGGATGAGAGTGACTGACTCTGGATGAGAGTGACTAACTCTGGATAAGAGTGACTAACTCTGGATAAGAGTGACTAACTCTGGATTAGAGTGACTCTGGATAAGAGTGACTAACTCTGGATAAGAGTGACTAACTCTGGATAAGAGTGACTAACTCTGGATTAGAGTGACTCTGGATAAGAGTGACTAACTCCGGATAAGAGTGACTAACTCTGGATAAGAGTGACTAACTCTGGATAAGAGTGACTAACTCTGGATAAGAGTGACTCTGGATAAGAGTGACTCTGGATAAGAGTGACTAACTCTGGATAAGAGTGACTCTGGATAAGAGTGACTAACTCTGGATAAGAGTGACTAACTCTGGATGAGAGTGACTAACTCTGGATGAGAGTGACTAACTCTGGATAAGAGTGACTAACTCTGGATAAGAGTGACTAACTCTGGATAAGAGTGACTAACTCTGGATAAGAGTGACCAAAATGTAAAATCTCTAAACAGATGATAAGCCGGACAAGATAGGTAGCTAACTAATTGATGCCTGGCATACATTACACCTGCACGATTTCCCCAAGAATTCGTCATGTTTTGGCCATCACAGACCATTGTAATAATAATAATATAATATAATAATAATAATATATGCCATTTAGCAGACGCTTTTATCCAAAGCGACTTACAGTCATGTGTGCGTACATTCTACATATGGGTGGTCCCGGGGATCGAACCCACTACCCTGGTGTAACAAGCGCCATGCTCTACCAACTGAGCTACAGAAGGACCACCATTGTCATGATTGGGGTGATCATAGCTATCAATTCCGATGAGCTACATTAACTTGGCTAGCGGACTTGATAAACAGCATTGACTAAACATTTTAATTCAAAATTAATATAAAAAGTAATTTGTTGATAATTTTAATATCATTTGGTTAATAAAAACATAATACTTACATTTTATTCCTCTGGAACATTTTCCCCGGGGACTTCAGTCCGCCATTTTAATTTGGAAGTTTTCTGGAATTTTTCGCAGCATTGCAAGGTGTTATGGGATAGCCTCCCCGGTGAGCGGAACAAAGAAGTAGGCTCATGCTTTGTTTTGCACTTATAGAACTTACGATAAACTTAGTACAGACTTACCTTTTCACGTTCTTATGTTTGGCATCACAGATAACACAATGTTCTACAATATGCAGATTGACCTGGGACAAGAGTTTGCCCTTACCTAACTTGACTAATCTATCTAAGAATGTGATCTTTTCCCAATTCCCAATTCTCATTTGATCATTATTCTCTCCATTGAATCTCTTCTCCAAAGTGTTTTTTTGTTTGTTGTTGAAGTAAATGCACATGTTTTCTCTATTAGTTTCCTTGATCAAACAATCAAAGTATATCATTTCCCGGAGTCCCTGCAATCGTAAGACAGTTACAAAACCAACTGTGAAATGTGTTCCCATATCCTCCTTACAAGTATTGAATGGATTATATAAACAGAAGCCAGATAAACTCTATACCTTATAAAGAGGTGAGATAAATAGTAGATCAACTCTATAGAGGAAAGATACAGAGTACATTCACTTTTTTAGTGTATATAATGTAGGTGAAGAGAGGGAACACACGGCAGCATCGGGGAATGCAGTTTTAAGGATTAACACCTATGCCAACTTGTCCCAGGAGAAACACAACTTGTCCCAGGAGAAATACAACTTATCCCAGGAGAAATACAACTTAGATAAAAGAAAGAACTACAGTCATCGATGACATCAGATGAAAATGAGCTAACTAGCTAAATCTAGCTAAAGCAGGTGCAATGGAATGTTGTACATGGTCATTGACAAACAATATAATAAATAAATGCGTTGCTCTGTGAGTTATGTTTGGAAACACACACACAAAACACACACACAAAACACACACACCAAACACACACACAAAACACACACACAAAACACACACACAAAACACACACCGAACACACACACCAAACACACACACAAAACACACACTGAACACACACACCAAACACACACACACAAAACACACACACCAAACACACACACAAAACACACACCGAACACACACACCGAACACACACACCAAACACACTCACCGAACAGACACACCAAACACACACACAAAACACACACCGGACACACACACCGAACACACACACAAAACACACACACCGAACACACACACCGAACACACACACCAAACACACTCACCGAACACACTCACCGAACACACTCACCGAACACACTCACCGAACACACTCACCGAACACACACACACCGAACACACTCACCGAACACACACACCGAACACACTCACCGAACACACACACCGAACACACACACCGAACACACACCGAACACACTCACCGAACACACCGAACACACTCACCGAACACACTCACCGAACACATACACCAAGCACACACACCGAACACACACACCAAACACACACACCGAACACACTCACCGAACATACTCACCGAACACACACACCAAGCACACACACACACATCCTTCAACACACACTGACACGTTGAGTCTTTGATTAAGTGACTCCTTGGATTCATGTGGTCCATAGTAAAATCCTCAGGCTCACAGTCACCACTATGATTTGAAATGAGCTGGTTGATTCCAGTGACCAGCTCTGATGTGGTAAATCCACTATGACAGGCAGTGAAAATAAATACATAAATGAAGTGTTTAGGCCTTTTGAGACGTGGGTTATCTACCTGGCACGAACAGCAGAGACAGCTCTGCCTAATGCCGAGTGCAGATGTTAGAGTCTGTCAGCACTACCCGCTACGGGACACACACAACTAAACAGGCACAAAGGGAGAGGTGTGACCTTCTCGGAGCTAGACTGCCGGGACCACCGCACACCTGTGTGTGTGTGTGTGTGTGTGTGTGTGTGTGTGTGTGTGTGTGTGTGTGTGTGTGTGTGTGTGTGTGTGTGTGTGTGTGTGTGTGTGTGTGTGTGTGTGTGTGTGTGTGTGTGTGTGTGTGTGTGTGTGTGTGTGCGCACATAGCTGTGTTTGTTTTGCCTGAGCGGTTGATTTGCGACCAGTCTACAGTGGAGCGCTATGACACTTTGATGAATTGACGGATACTGTGCTGTGTGAGAGAGAGACAGAGAGAGAGAGACAGAGAGAGAGAGACAGAGAGAGAGAGAGAGAGAGAGAGAGAGAGAGAGAGAGAGAGAGAGAGAGAGAGAGAGAGAGAGAGAGAGATAGAGAGAGACAGAGACAGAGAGAGACAGTAAGAGAGAGAGACAGTAAGAGAGAGAGAGAGAGAGAGACAGAGAGAGACAGAGAGAGAGAGAGAGAGAGAGAGACAGAGAGAGAGTAAGAGAGAGAAACAGTAAGAGAGAGGCAGTAAGAGAAAGAGAGAGAGAGAGAGAGAGAAAGAGAGAGAGAGAGAGAAGAGAGAGAGAGAGAGAGTGTGTGTGTGTGTTTGTTTGTGCGTGAAATCCAGTACATAAGCACAGCTCCAGGGACAGGAATGGCAGCAGTGTACATCATGCAGAGATACATCATGCAGAGAGAGACTTGGTTAACAAATACACTGTGTTTTAGTGGGGGAAATTACATGGGTATCCTTTCAATCCCATAGCTCTCAAACTTAGCAACAAACAATACAAATCTATCTTTGTTGGTCATATACACATATTTAGCACATGTTTTCTCGGGTGTAGCTAAATGTACTCCAACAGCACAGGAGTATCTAACAATACAAAAACATACACACAAATATAAAAGCTTTCTTCCGTTGAAGGAGAGTCGGACCAAAATGCAGCGTGGTTAGTTCGATACATCTTTAATAAAGAAAAAAACACAAACGGAATTTTTTATTTTTTTATTTTACTAGGCAAGATCAGATAAGAACAAATTCTTATTTTCAATGACAGCCTAGGAACAGTGGATTAACTGCATGTTCAGGGGCAGAACGACAGATTTGTACCTTGTCAGCTCGGGGGTTTGAACTTGCAACCTTCCGGTTCCTAGTCCAACAGTCTAACCACTAGGTTACCCTGCCGCCCCAGGAATACAAAAACCTATACAGCCTATCTGGTGACAACTAACACAGAGACAGGAACAATCACCCACGACATACGCAAAGAATATGGCTGCCTAAATATGGTTCCCAATCAGAGACAACGACAATCACCTGACTCTGATTGAGAACCGCCTCAGGCAGCCATAGACTATGCTAGACACCCCACAAAAACCCCATGACAAAACGCACCACAAAAACCCATGTCACACCCTGGCCTGACCAAATAAATGAAGACATTACTTCGACCAGGGCGTGACAAAAGTAAAATAATGGAATTAAGAAATATATAAATATTTGGACGAGCAATGTCGGAGGAGCATACAGTATTTAACACTATATAAGTGTATATATATAACAATATATAACTATATATATACATAACACTATATAAGTGTATATATATAACACTATATAAGTGTATATATATAACACTATATAACTATATATATCTATATAACACTATATAAGTGTATATATATAACACTATATAACTATATATATAACAATATATAACACTATATAAGTGTATATATATAACACTATATAACTATATATATAACAATATATAACTATATATATACATAACACTATATAACTATATACAGTGGGGAGAACTAGTAATTGAAACACTGGCGATTTTGCAGGTTTTCCTACTTATAAAGCATGTAGAGGTCTGTAATTTGTATCATAGGTACACTAAAACTGTGAGAGACGGAATCTAAAACAAAAATCCAGAAAATCACATTGTATGATTTTTAAGTAATTACATTTGCATTTTATTGCATGACATAAGTATTTGATCACCTACCAACCAGTAAGAATTCCGGCTCTCACAAGCCTGTTAGTTTTTCTTTAAGAAGCCCTCCTGTTCTCCACTCATTACCTGTATTAACTGCACCTGTTTGAACTCGTTACCTGTATAAAAGACACCTGTCCACATACTCAATCAAACAGACTCCAACCTCTCCACAATGACTAAGACCAGAGAGCTGTGTAAGGACATCAGGGATAAAATTGTAGACCTGCACAAGGCTGGGATGGACTACAGGACAATAGGAAAGCAGCTTGGTAAGAAGGCAACAACTGTATGTATATATATATATATATATATATATATATATACATATATATATAAAATACCACTTTCCCGAATCGGATCCTTTGTCCCTACCCCCCTGGGTGAACTGATTCCAGAGGCTGACCCAAAACATTACCGGCAGAGAGGTACTCGGAGTGGACTTCTAGTCCGACCCAGGAGGCGCGCACACCATCCACCCGCTAATTTTCAGATCACCGCGCAGACAGGAATAACTATCTCTACGGGAAGGTTTGCCCATTTTTACAGATGTTTCATCTGTGACTACAGCCGTTTGGCTGTAAAAAATATTGTCTGTGAGTATAACAGAACTGAGAAAAATCTAATCAGGAATCAGACAATATTTTTTACAGTTTTGGAAACTTTAGAGAGTTTTCTATCCTAAGCTGTCAATTATATGCATATTCTAGCATCTTGTCCTGACAAAATAGCCCGTTTACTTAGGGAACGTTATTTTTCCCAAAAAAATAGTGCCCCCTAGACTCAAGAGGTTAACTAGCTAAACTTGGCTAGCTTGGCCTGTAGTGGTACTAGTAAGCCCCGTAATGGATGAATCGATCACCAAATTATACTGTACTAAACAACAGTCTCGTATAAAAATAGATCTTATATTGCCAGCTAGCTAACAACGGCAAAATAACTTACTCATTTGTCATTTATCCTTGTGAGTCCCAGTCCAGCTGGTCTAGGTTGTCACCTCTGCTTGCTGGTCTTTTAATTATGCTTTTTCTCGCTGTCTCAACTCCTCTTCAGTCTATTCTGGCTCAAATGAATATATATATATATATGCTGTATGTTCCTACAGTTGAAATCTGATGCATACTGATTACATACATATATAGGTTGGAGTCATTAAAACTAGTTTACATACACTGAGGTTGGAGTCATTAAAAAACTTAGGTTGGAGTCATTAAAACTCAGTTTACATCCACTTAGGTTGGAGTCATTAAAACATTAAAAAGTTTACACTGAGGTTGGAGTCACTAGTTTTCCACATTAGGTTGGAGTCATTAAAACTCGTTTACATTAGGTTGGAGTCATTAAAACGTTTACATCCACTTAGGTTGGAGTCATTAAAACTAGTTTACATTTACAGTTTATACACTGAGGTTGGAGTCATTAAAACTAGTTTTGAGGTTGGAGGTTTAAAACATACACTGAGGTTGGAGTCATTAAAACTCGTTTACATACACTGAGGTTGGAGTCATTTGTTTACATACACTTAGGTTGGAGTCATTAAAACTCGTTTACATACACTTAGGTTGGAGTCATTAAAACTTGTTTACATACACTTAGGTTGGAGTCATTAAAACTAGTTTACATACACTTAGGTTGGAGTCATTAAAACTTGTTTTTCTACCTCTCCACACATTTCTTGTTAACAAACTATAGTTTTGGCAAGTTGGTTAGGGTGTCTACTTTATGCAAGACACAAATAATGTTTCTAACAATTGTTTACAGACAGATTATTTCACTTATAATTCACTATATTCCAGTGGGTCAGAAGTTTAAATACACGAAGATGATTGTGCCTTTAAACAGCTTGGAAAATTCCAGAAAATGATGTCATGGCTTTAGAAGCTTCGGAAAGGCTAATTGACATCAATAATACGAAAGTATAAACACCATGGGACAATGCAGCCATCATACCGCTCAGGAAGGAGATGCGTTCTGTCTCCTGGAGATGAACGTACTTTGGTGCGAAAAGTGCAAGTCAATCCCAGAACAACAACAAAAGGACCTTGTGAAGATGCTGTAGGAAACAAATACACAAGTATCTATATCCATAGTAAAACGAGTCCTATATCGACATAACCTGAAAGGACGCTCAGCAAGGAAGAAGCAACTGCTCCAAAACCGGCATAAAAAGCCAGACTACGGTTTGCAACTGCACATGGGGACAAAGATTGTACTTTTTGGGGAAATGTCCTCTGGTCTGATGAAACAAAAATTGAACTGTTTGGAAATGACCATCGTTATGTTTGGAGGAAAAAGGGGGAGTCTTGCAAGCCGAAGAACCACATCCCAACTGTGAAGCATGGGACTGGCAGCATCATGTTGTGGGGGTGCTTTGCTGCAGGAGAGACTGGTGAACTTCACAAAATAGATGGCATCATGAGGGCGAAAAATTATGTGGATATATTGAAGCAACATCTCAAGACATCCGTCAGGAAGTTAAAGCTTGGTCGCAAATGGATCTTCCAAATGGACAATGACCCCAAGCATGCCTCCAAAGTTGTGCTAAAATGGCTTAAGGACAACAAAGTCAAGGTATCGGAGTGGCCATCACAAAGCCCTGACCTCAATCATATAGCAAATATGTGGGCAGAACTGAAAGAAGTGTGTGCGAGCAAGGAGGCCTACAAACCTGACTCAGTTACACCAGCTCTGTCCGGAGGATTGGGCTAAAATTCACTCAATTTATTGGTTGAAGCTTGTGGAAAGCTACCCAAAATGTTTGACCCAAGTTAGGCTGCTACCGAATTCTCATCGAGTGTATGTAAACTTCTGACCACCTGGGAATATGATGATAGAAATCAAATCTGAAATAAATAATTCTCTGTACTATTATTCTGACATTTCACATTCTTAAACTAAATTGGTGATCCTAACTGACCTAAGACAGGGAATTCTTACAAGGATTAAATGTCAGAAATTGTGAAAAACTGAGTTTAAATGTATTTGGCTAAGGTGAATGTAAACTTCCGACTTCAACTGTATCAAAACAATTTATTCCCATTTCTTCTCCTTCTCCTTCCCTCCCATTCCTTCTCTTTCCCTCCCATTCCTTCTCCTTCTCCTTCCCTCCCATTCCTTCTCCTTCTCCTTCCCTCCCATTCCTTCTCCTTTCCTCCCATTCCTTCTCTTTCCCTCCCATTCCTTCTCCTTCTCCTTCCCTCCCATTCATTCTCCTTCCCTCCCATTCCTTCTCCTTTCCTCCCATTCCTTCTCCTTCCCTCCCATTCCTTCTCCTTACCTCCCATTCCTTCTCCTTACCTCCCATTCCTTCTCCTTTCCTCCCATTCCTTCTTCTTCCTCTCCTTCCTCTACTTCCTCTCCATCTCCTTCATTCTCTTTCCTCTCCTTCCTTCTCTTTTGTTCTCTGTCATTATTTTCTTTTTTCTCCTTCCTCCTTCTTCATTAAAAGGGAAAGTGTTGAGCTCAGTGTTCCTGGGTGAATCCATACATTAGACTAATGTAGTAATACAGGGCGGATAGGGCAAATGTGCAGCAGTTATGGCCCAACCCAACACCATTATAGGTAAAGCCCAATGCAGTGGAAAGGTGATTGGACTCCACTCACTTAGAAAACATTCTTGTTGTTTCCACTGGGTTGACTGGATTATACAGCAAAATATATAGGAGATAGGGGAGGGAGAGGGAGGGAGGGGAGGGGAGAGAGCGGGGAGGGAGGGGGGAGGGGGAGGGGGAGAGGGAGGGGAGGGAGAGGGAGGGAGGGGAGGGAGAGAGCAGGAAGGGAGAGGGGTGGGGAGGGAGGGAGAGAGCGGGGAGGGAGGTAGAGAGGGGAGAGGGAGAGGGGAGGGGAGAGAGAGGGAGGGGAGGGAGGTAGAGAGGGGAGAGGGAGAGGGAGAGGGGAGAGAGAGGGAGGGGAGGGAGAGAGCAGGAAGGGAGAGAGTGGGGAGGGAGAGAGAGGGGGAGGAGGGGAGAGAGCGGGGAGGGGGGGGGAGAGCGGGGAGAGGGGGAGGAGGGGGAGGGAGAGAAGGGGAGGGAGAGGGAGGGAGAGAGATGGGGGAGGAGGGGAGAGAGGGGAGAGGGGAGGGAGAGGGGGGAGGGGGGGGGGGGAGGAAGGGAGAGAGCGGGGAGGGAGGGAGGAGAGGGAGGAAGGGAGAGAGCAGGAAGGGAGAGAGGGGGAGGGAGGAGAGGGGGAGGAGGGAGAGAGCGGGGGAGGGGAGGGAGGGGAGAGAGAGGGGGGAGGGAGAGGAGGGAGAGAGAGGGAGGGAGAGAGATGGGGGAGGAGGGGAGAGGGGGAGGGGAGTGGAGAGGGAGGGAGGGAGGGAGAGAGCGGGGAGGGAGGGGGGAGAGGGGAGAGGGGGAGGGGAGGGGAGGGGAGGGGAGAGAGCGGGGAGGGAGGGAGAGAGAGGGGGAGGAGGGGGGAGAGGGAGTGAGAGGAGGGGAGGAAGGAGTACGGTTATCATGAGATATGTGGATCAACACACAGGTGGTCAGTTTCCTGAGGAGTGCCTATCCAGAGGAATGAAACTTTCAACAGCCAATCAAACTCACATACCGTGCTGGGAGGATACAACATACCCACAGAGAGCCAGAGAGAGAACAGTCCAAAACATCACATACATGCAAAATGTAAAATCACTTCTTCTTTGAATCGACAAAATACACTAATTGATGTCAATAGGAGTGTCAATAGGCCCCAGTGGGGCAGACAGGATGTGTCAATATGGGCCTCAGTGGCAGCCCAACAGGATGTGGGGGCCCCAGTGTGCAGCCCAACAGGATGTGTCAATAGGGCCCAACAGGATGTGATGGGCCCCAGTGTGCAGCCCAACAGGATGTGTCAATATGGGCCCCAGTGTGCAGCCCAACAGGATGTGTCAATATGGGAAAGTGAGCCCAACAGGATGTGGGCCCCAGTGTGCAGCCCAACAGGATGTGTCAATATGGGCCCCAGTGTGCAGCTGTTATCATGAGATATGTGGATCAACCCAACAGGTGGTCAGTTTGCAGCCCCTATGGGCCCCAGTGTGCAGCCCAACAGGATGTGTCAGTGCCCCTGCATCCAGAGGAATGAAACTTTCAACAGCCAATCAAACTCAATATGGGCCCCGTGCAGCCCAACTGTCAATTATGGCAGCCCCAGCATGGATCAATATGCCCCAGCCCAACAGGATGTGTCAATATGGGCCCCAGTGTGCAGCCCAACAGGATGTGTCAATATGGGCCCCAGTGTGCAGCCCAACAGGATGTGTCAATATGGGCCCCACAGCCCAACAGGATGTCAACATACCCACAGGAGAGCCAGAGAGGAGAACAGTCCAGGAAAACATCACATATATGCAAAATGTCAAAATCACAGGATCTTCTTTGAATCGACAAAATACACTAATTGATGTCAATAGTAACACTAGTAACAGTGTGCAGCCCAACAGGAATGCAGCCCAACAGGATGTCAATATGGGCCCCAGTGTGCAGCCCAACAGGATGTGTCAATATGGGCCCCAGTGTGCAGCCCAACAGGATGTGTCAATATGGGCCCCAGTGTGCAGCCCAACAGGATGGCCCCAGTGTGCAGCCCAACAGGATGTGTCAATATGGGCCCCAGTGTGCAGCCCAACAGGATGTGTCAATATGGGCCCCAGTGTGCAGCCCAACAGGATGTGTCAATATGGGCCCCAGTGTGCAGCCCAACAGGATGTGTCAATATGGGCCCCAGTGTGCAGCCCAACAGGATGTGTCAATATGGGCCCCAGTGTGCAGCCCAACAGCTAACTTCTACTCAACAAACATCTACTTTTTTCTCCACTATTGACTTTCTTTACAGCAAATCCTTACACTGTGTTATATTTTGCATCCTTCTCTTTCCTCTCCTCCTCGTCCTCCTCCTCGTTTTTCAGTAATCATTTCCTCCTCCTCCTCCCTCCTCTTTCCTCCTCCTCCTCCTCCTCCTCCTCCTCCTCTTCTTCTTTCCACTTTAATCCATGTTTTTCAGTAATCATTTCCTTTTTTCCTGTTGCCATCCCCCTCCCTACTTATCCTTCTCTTTCCTCTCCTCGTCCTCGTCCTCCTCCTCATCCTCCTCTTCCTCCTCCTCCTCCTCCTCCTCCTCTTCTTCTTCTTTCCACTTTAATCCATGTTTTTCAGTAATCATTTCCTTTTTTTCCTGTTGCCTTCCCCCTCCCTACTTATCCTCCTCTCTCTCATCCTCCTCGCTCTATTCATGGGTCTCGCTCTCCGTCACTCGGTCGCGTCACGCCATTGTTATGAACGTTCTCAAGCTGCTCTCTGCCACAATGGTGCTGACGCCTAGTCATTCTGATCAGTGACTGTTTCGTCTCTTCTACACTGTAGAAATACATTGCCGTTGCAAAAAAAATTTGACAGATCTTTTGCAGGACACAACTATGTCATCATTATCATGTCGTCGAATTTACTTTAGAATATGGCAACGTTGTCATTAGCTAGCTAAGTTCGGCAAACATAAGTTAGCAATGCTAACATTATTCTCTTTAAAATCAATCTTTGCGAGCTAGCTAAATGTTATACTGCGACTAATGTCAATCTGGTGCCATAAAAATGATGACAAAAAGGTTTTCATTCTAATAATTTCCTTGTGTGTGTGTGTGTGTGTGTGTGTGTGTGTGTGTGTGTGTGTGTGTGTGTGTGTGTGTGTGTGTGTGTGTGTGTGTGTGTGTGTGTGTGTGTGTGTGTGTGTGTGTGGGGGTGTGTGTGTCTGTGTGCATGCGTATGTGTGTGTGTGTGGGGGTGTGTGTGTGGGTGGACTGGAAGCCCCTGTGCATCATTCACGTACTGGAAGGTGCATGCCGTCGCCATGACAACAGAAACGAGAGAGAGAGAGACACACACACCCTGACACACACTCTCCTCTGTTCCCTGGTGCTGTGGATGTAAAGCCCAGGTATCCATTAAACCAAGTGTTAGAGGAAGTTTATATCACCTTGGTCATTGTTTGTCACAGATAATGAATGCTGTCAGAAACTCTGTTACTCTTTGTCTCCTGACTTGGTAATCAAAACCCAGAATGGGGATTTTTAGGGTGGGGTAGAAAGAAAAAAAGAAAATGTCCCTTTTTATATTTTAAAAAATTATATAATTTTCTGTTTTGCTCTTCAGTTTCTCTGAGAGGAATGATCAATGTAACCATGGTTATGGAATAGTTGAAGCACTTATCATTTGAAACGATCATCGCAGAGAGAAATATTGATTGCCTGTGTGTGTGTGTCTGTGTGTGTGTGTGTATCTATCTATGTGTGTGTCTGCATACTCCTTTGAGCTTGCCTAAAAATAGGCGTGTGCCCGTGTGCGCGTATGTGTGCATGTGTGTGTGTGTGTGCATGTGTGTGCATTACTCATTTTGCTTAGTGTCCCATCATGTAAAGGTTGGGTCCTGACCCGGCTCACAGCTGTCCACACAGAGTGGTCAGGGTTTTTTGCATTCCAAATTGGAGTCCCTATGGGCCCCTGATTAAAGGTAGTGCACTATGTAGGCAATAGGGTGTCATTTGGGATGTATTTGGTGAGTCAGAGACACATGAGAATACATGAGAATAGAGGGAGGTTAAGGAGGAGGTTAAGGTGGAGGTTAAGGTGGAGGTTAAGGAGGAGGTTAAGGTGGAGGTTAAGGAGGAGGTTAAGGTGGAGGTTAAGGTGGAGGTTAAGGTGGAGGTTAAGGTGGAGGTTAAGGAGGAGGTTAAGGAGGAGGTTAAGGAGGAGGTTAAGGAGGAGGTTAAGGAGGAGGTTGAGGAGGAGGTTAAGGAGGAGGTTAAGGAGGAGGTTGTGGAGGTTAAGGAGGAGGTTGAGGAGGAGGTTGAGGTGGAGGTTGAGGTGGAGGTTAAGGAGGAGGTTAAGGAGGAGGTTAAGTCCTGGTGATTCAACACTGGTCCTTAGGGACCTTTGTACTTTTACTCTTTTACCACAGTGTCACTTCGGGGCTCGGAGTTTACGATTAGCTATTGACCCGCTATTATCCTTCCTCCGAAAACACAGAGACCCCCTTTGAAATCTCCATATTCACACCGACACATATACACTATCTAAAAACCAACCTTGTTTTGACCTTCAATAGTGGAACATGTGTTCTGCTAACATTTTGTGACGTAAAACACAAGACATGGGCTAAATATGACAAAACAAGGGTCTAATGGGCCTCAGAGACAGACAGAGTCACACTCCATTCTATCAAACCACTCATGATAGATGGCCAGGAGCTGGCCTAGACTGAGACAAGTCAAAAATAGTCAAGTGTCAACTTTTTATGGCGGCAGGGGCAGTATTGAGTAGCTTGGATGAAAAGGTGCCCATATCAAACTGCCTGCTCCTCAGTCAGAGTCGCTAATATTTGCAGATTATGATTAGTATTGGATAGAAAACACTCTGAAGTTTCTAAAACTGTTTGAATGATGTCTGTGAGTATAACAGAATTCATATTGGCAGGCGAAATCCTGAGTTGAAATCAAAACAGGAAGTCAGAAATATGAGTTTGTATGTATTCAGAGTCCCCAATGAAATCCCCTTGAGATATGAATGATGTTGCACTGCCTAGGGGTTCCACTAGATGTCACCCATCAATAGAAATTATAATGAGGCTTCTATGTTGTTGTGGGAATGAATGAGAGCAGAATATATCAGCTGTCCATCAAGCAGCCAATTTGTGATCCCACTGTTTCCTCATGGTAGTCACTTGCGTTCCATTGCTCACGTAGACAAGAAGGAATACTCCGGTTGGAACTTTATTGAAGCTATATGTTAAAAACATCCTAATGATTGATTCTGTACTTAGTTTGAAATGTTTCTTCGACCGGTAATATCATTTTTTGAAGTTTTTGTCCGATATAACGCTGACCAGAATTAGCATTTGGATACTAAACGCTCTCACAAAAGAAGGTATTTGGACATAAATAACAGACATTTTGTTACTGTTTTTTCTTCTCCTCTGAAGAGGAGCAGGGAAGTGTAGCAGGGATCGGACCAAAATGCAGCGTGGTAATTTTGATACATGTTTAATAAACAAATAAACACGAACAATACAAAACAATAAACGTACCACGAAAATCTAAACAGCCTATTCTGGTGCAAACAAACACAGAGACAGGAACAATCACCCACAACACAACCAAAGAATATGGTTGCCTAAATATGGTTCCCAATCAGAGACAACGATAAACACCTGCCTCTGATTGAGAACCACTCCAGACAGCCATAGACTATTCTAGATAACCCCACTAAGCCACAATCCCATCACCTACAAAAACCCCAAGACAAAACACACCACATAATAAACCCATGTCACACCCTGGCCTGACCAAAATAATAAAGAAAACACAAAATACTAAGACCAGGGCGTGACACATTTTCGAACAAAACAAACATTTATTGTGGACCTGGGATTCCTGGAGTGCTTTCTGATGTAGATCATCAAAGGTAAGTGAATATTTATCATGTAATTTCTTGTTTATGTTGACGCCATCTTTGCGGCTGTGGTGTTTTTACTTTTGAGCGCCGTCTCAGATTATTGCATGCATTTCTTTTTCCGTAAAGTTTTTTTTTTAAATCTGACAGCGGTTGCATTAAGGAGAGGTATATCTATAATTCCATGCGTATAACTATATTATCATCGACATTTATGATGAGTATTTCTGTTGAATGATGCGGCTATGCAAAATCACTTGATGTTTTTGGAACTAGTGAATCTAACGCGCCAATGTAAACTCAGATTTTTTTTTATATAAATATGAACTTTATCAAACAAAACATGCATGTATTGTGTAACATAAAGTCATATGAGTGTCATCTGATGAAGATAATTCAAGGTTAGTGATTAATTTTATCTTTATTTCTGCTTTTTGTGAATGCTATATTTTGCTGGAAAATGGCTGTGCTTATTGTGTTTTGGTAGAGACCTAACATAATCGTTTGTAGTGCTTTTGCTGAAAAGCCTATTTGAAATCGGACACTTTGGTGGGATTAACAACAGGATTAACTTTAAAATGATAGAAGACACATGTATGCTTTAGGAATTGTAATTATGAGATTTCTGTGGTTTGAATTTTGGCGCCCTCTATTTTCACTGGTAGTTGTCATATCGATCCCGGTATCGGGATTGCAGCCATAACAGGTTTTAAGATAGACAGGTCAGAAATAGCAGAGCGTTAAGATAGACAGGTCAGAAATAGCAGAGCGTTAAGATAGACAGGTCAGAAATAGCAGAGCGTTAAGTTAGACAGGTCAGAAATAGCAGAGCGTTAAGTTAGACAGGTCAGAAATAGCAGAGCGTTAAGTTAGACAGGTCAGAAATAGCAGAGCGTTAAGTTAGACAGGTCAGAAATAGCAGAGCGTTAAGTTAGACAGGTCAGAAATAGCAGAGCGTTAAGTTAGACAGGTCAGAAATAGCAGAGCGTTAAGTTAGACAGGTCAGAAATAGCAGAGCGTTAAGTTAGACAGGTCAGAAATAGCAGAGCGTTAAGTTAGACAGGTCAGAAATAGCAGAGCGTTAAGTTAGACAGGTCAGAAATAGCAGAGCGTTAAGTTAGACAGGTCAGAAATAGCAGAGCGTTAAGATAAACTGGGAATCGCCCGGGAGTTGTTCCACCTCAACCAATGAAATTCTGACCAACCAAGGTAGCAAGATGATGTCCCGACTACTGATAAAGCAGAACCGAACCTCCGTATTTTATCCACAGACGGTTGGGCTCGTCGAACTGTTCAATAAGACGCTCAAATAAAAATGCTTTCAGAAGGTCATTGAGTGGGACGTGAAGAACCGGGACCAGCTACTACCCCACCTAATGTTCTCAATCCGAGATAGTTCCCCAAGACCTCCACTGGGTTTTCCCCTTTTGAACTCCTCTACAGGAGGAGACCACGCGGCAAACTGGACCTCGCCAAGGAGGTGTGGGAAGCCCATCCGACCCCTTTAACGCAGCAGAGAGACGATGAGGGAGCGGATGACAGCCAGATGGCCAGTGGTAAGGAAACAGCGAGCCTAAGCCAAGGTCTATAATTCAGGTTACCCAGCCCCAAGTGTTCCATGTGAGTGACAAGGTGCAAAAGTAAGTTCCTGGCAATATCACAAGGGACATACGAGGTGACAGAAAATGTGGGATCTGTAAATGACTGTGTACAGCAGCCGGGGAGATGGAAACCGCCAACAGACTTATCACGATAACCTATTAAAGAGGTGACTCGCGAGGACAGCCTCGGATTGGCCAAGAAGCATGCGCTTCGGGAGCTCATTGATCAGAACACCGCTATGTGTTTTCCGAGAAGCCGGGACAAACAATCCTCGTTGAACACCACGTCCGCATCTGGCCCAGATAGAATAAAAGAAAGAAGCCGAAAGAGGCCATACCGGATCCCTAGGGCCCAAAGGAAGGATGAGTTGCAGGAGGTGGAGGCTGAGGATTGGAGTCATCGAGGAGTCCCACACCACATGGTACATCCTCAACGTGTTGGATCCAAACCGGATGGCAGTCAGCGTTTCTGAACGACATCAGTTTATTGGATGCTTACCCTATTCCGAGGGTGGACGAGATCATTGACCGGTTGAGAAAGCCCCAGTACAACAGCACCTTGGATCTGATCTGATATTAACATCTTAAGACTACCCCTCTATACTGCCCCCGTTGGAGAAAGTGCGTACCCATAGTAAACTGAAAATATTTTTTCCCAAAATTGCTAATATATGCATATAAAAATTAGTATTGAATAGAAAACACTCTAAAGTTTCTAAAACCGTTTAAATTATGTCTGTATGTAAAGCAGAACTCTCAGGGCAGCCTTTCTCCCAAACTCTCTCTTGTGAAGAGAAAAGTTGGGTCAACTTTGACGTCATGGCCCCCACCCTTCCCAGGCAGCTACCGATCCAGGAACAGTCTCTATCTGTTCAGCGCGATGTCTGCTTTCAAATGGCACGTTCTTTCTGAGAATCCCACGAGCCCTGCACGTTTGGCGGGCGAAATTACTCGTGTCCCTCTGAAAAACAGGCACTCTATTGCGCACGGCCGATTTGGAGTACTTCTTTTTCCACGATCCAGCATTTGAAGCCAGTTTGTCTGTTAGTGTTGCTCTTTGTTCTACATGCTAAAAACATCATAAAGCTCGATTTTGCACATCGTTTGACCAGTTTAATCGACATATAATAAGTAAATTGGAAGTTTTGATGCGCAAGAGTGCTGGACCAGAAGTCATTTTTGACACATTTCAACTGAAGCTGTTAGCATATGATAATACAGGGACACACAACGTGAAACCAAACGATGTATTGGGTAAGTATGACTCCTTCTACGTCTCCTGATGGAAGAACATCAAAGGTAAGGGAATATTTATGTGGTTATTTGGGGTTTCTGTGGACTCCAAACGTAGAGGAGACATACTGCTAATATCTGAGCGCCGACTCATAGTATAGCCCAGTGAACAATGTCTGTGAACGATGTCTGTAACGTTAAAAATAAATGTAACACAGCGGTTGTATTAAGAAGAAGTGTATCTTTGTAACTATGTGTAGAACATGTATATTTAGTCATGTTTATTGCTTGTTATCTGACGTTATCTGTCGGAGCTATCATCATTTCTCCGGACATTTGAGAAGCATTTTTTGAAATGTCGTCAACCGAGATTTATGGATATTTTTTATTTTTAATTTTACCTTTATTTAACCAGGCAAGTCAGTTAAGAACATATTCTTATTTTCAATGACGGCCTGGGAACAGTGGGTTAAACTGCCTGTTCAGGGGCAGAACGACAGATTTGTCGTTCTGTACCCATATAAATGGCATATTATTGAAAAAAAATTAAATGTACTGTGTAACATGTAATACTACTGTCATCTGATGATTTTCAAAAGGTTAGTGAATTATTTATTTTTTAATCCTACTTTTAAATTAGATTTTTTCTGGGACAAAATGGCCGCCGCTTGCCTTTTGTTTCGGTGGTGATCTAATATAAATATGTGCTATGTTTTCGCCGTAAAACATTTTAGAAATCTGACTTGCTGGGTAGATTAACAAGATGTTTATCTTTTATTTGAGCTATTGGACTTGTTAATGTGTGGAGGTTAAATATTTTTAGGAATATTTTCCACCTTCCAGCTGAACGTGGGGGGGGGGGTGGTTCCAAAATTGGAACCCTAGTCCCCTTCTGGTTAAGAGGTACCCTTTGGTAGCCTGTTCCCGGGAGATGACGGAATTCTCAACACCGGATGGCTTATACCAATACCGGGTCCTCCCGTTCGGTCTCGGCCCACGTTCCAGCTCCTGATGGACTGAGTCATCAGACGACCACGAACAGTAAGTAACGGCCTATTTGGATGACATCATCATCCACAGCCAATGTTGGGAAGAGCACCTGACACGCATACAGGCAGTGCTGGATGCGCTCAGGCAAGCCGGGTTGACAACGAATCCCAAGCTGTCGAACGAGGAGGTGGAATACATGCCGTATTTGATTGGATGTGGTGGACGTCAAGCCCCAGGAGAAGAAGGTATGGGGGGGGGGGGGACCATGCTCCCCTGGTCTGGATGTCAAGAGTAAAGGACACAAACTATCGGGTCACCAGGTGGTTCTTGTCCCTTCAACGCTCCCATGGGAATGGGACGTGCCAGGTCTCGACGGGTCCTCCGGGCCAAGTATTGAGTAGCTTGGATGAATAAGGTGCCCAGAGTAAACTGCCTGTTACTTTGTCCCAGATGCTAATATATTCCTGGGAGTATAACAGAACTCATATGGCAGGCGAAAACCTGAGACAAATCCAACCAGGAAGTGGGAAATCTGAGGTTTGTAGTTTCATTTAAGTGATTGCCTATCCAATATGCTGTGTCTATGGGGCCAGATTGCACTTCCCAAGGCTTCCAGAAGATGTCAACAGTCTTTAGAAAGTTGTTTGAGGCTTCTATTGTGGAAGGAATAAGAGCTGTTTAAACAAGTGGACTAGGCTGAGGCCAAACAGGTGTTTACTGCGTGGTCACGTGGGTGCGCAGTTCCTTCTTTTTCCTCTTTATACGCTATGGTCCTGTTGGAATATTATTGAAGATTTATTATAAAAAAGACCCTAAAGATTGATTGTAAACATTGTTTGACATGTTTCTATAAACTGTAATGGAACTCTTTTGACTTGTCGTCTGGATTTTGCGCTCGTACATTGTGCCTTTGGAATAGTGAACTAAACGCACAAACAAAACTGAGGTATTTGGACATAAATATGGACGTATTAAAAAAAAAACATTTCTGGGGAAGTGGGAGTCCTGGGAGTGCATTCTGATGAAGATCAGCAAAGGTAAGTGAAGATTTATAATGCTATTTATGACTTTTGTTGACTCCACAACTTGGCGGGTAACTGTATTGCTTGCTTTTGTGTCTGAACGCTGATCTCAGATTATTGAATAATGTGCTTTTGCCGTAAAGCTTTTTTGAAATCTGAAACATGTATCTTTCATCAAAGTTTGTGATTTCTGTTATTTAATTTGGCAATTTCTCTGGATGTTTTGGAGGCATTTCTGAACATGGCGCCAATGTAATCTGAGGTTTTTGGATATAAATATTTACTTGATCGAACAAAACGTACATTTATTGTGTAACATTGAGTCCTGGGAGTGTCATCTGATGACGATCGATGACGATGTTAGTGATTCATTTTACCTATATTTCTGCTTTTTGTGACACCTCACTTTGGTTGGAAAATGGCTGAATGCTTTCTGTGACTAGTTGCTGACCTAACAAAATGATATGTTCTGCTTTCGCCGAAAAGCCTTTTTGAAATCGGACTGTGGTTGGATTAACGAGAAGTTTATCTTTAAAATGGTGTAAAATACTTGTATGGTTGAAACATTTTAATTATTTCTGTTGTTTTGAATTTGCCGGCCTGCGGTTGGACGCCTCTGTCCCAAACGGTCCCAGAGAGGTTAAAGAAATACCCTTGAAACTGAGGTATCACACTTGTGTCCGTGTCTGATCTGTGTAAACGTCTACAACAAACCCCCCTGGTCAGCCACCACACACACACACACACACACACACACACACACACACACACACACACACACACACACACACACACACACACACACACACACACACACACACACACACACACACACACACACACACACACACACACACACACACACACAAATAGACACTACAGAATACACACACACAACCAATACAGAACACACACACACATACAAACAAAACCACTACAGAACAACACAAACCAGGACTATATTATCAGTCAGCATGTGTGTTTTCATGCCTCTCTCTTCCCTCCCTCCCTTCCTCCATCCTTCTCTCTCTCCCTCTTCCTCCCTCCCTCCCTTCCTCCCCCTCCATCCTTCCCTCTCTCTTCCTCACTTCCTCTCTTCCCTCCCTCCCTCCCTTCCTCCCTTCCTCCATCCTTCTCTCTCTCCCTCTTCCTCCCTCCCTCCCTTCCTCCCGCTCCATCCTTCTCTCTCTCTCTCTTCCCTCCCTCCCTTCCTCCCTCTCCATCCTCTCTCTCCCTCTTCCTCCCTCCCTCCCTTCCTCCATCCTTCCCTCTCTTCCCTCCCTCCCTCCCTTCCTCCCGCTCCATCCTTCCCTCTCTCTGGGGGGTATGTAAGAGGAAACACATTATGTAGTCTTATAGAAGTGTGTTGCAGTGTGTAGGATATCCGGTCTGTTTAACATTCCATACCTCTTCATGGTAAACAAACAGATAAAGCCAACGCTGTTTATTTTTGTTCCAATGATTATCTGGGAGAATGAAGGAATCCACAGAGGCTCACAGCCAATCAGAGAGAGAGAGAGAGAATGAAGGAATCCACAGAGGCTCACAGCCAATCAGAGAGAGAGAGAGAGAGAGAAGGAAGAGAGAGCTCACAGCCAATGAGAGAGAGAGAGAGAGAGAGAGAGAGAGAGAGAGAGAGAGAGAGAGAGAGAGAGAGAGAGAGAGAGAGAGAGAGAGAGAGAGAGAGAGAGAGAGAGAGAGAGAGAGAGAGAGAGAGAGAGAGAGAGAGAGAGAGAGAGAGAGAGAGAGAGAGAGAGAGAGAGAGAGAGAGAGAGAGAGAGAGAGAGAGTCCACAGAGGCTCACAGCCAATCAATGAGAGAGAGAGGGAGGCGGAACGGGGGAAGAGAAAGAGAGAAATGAGAAAATGACAGAGCAATGACGACCCCCTAAAAACGACTCAGTTTTGCCATTTGACTGTGTAAAATTGGTCGTTATGGCCATACATCCCTAAAGCTGTGTTTCACATGCCCCCCCCCCGCCCCCCCGTGCATTTTTATTTTCCAGCCCGCCAGAGAGTGCCTTGCATTTGGGCAGTACAGCTGTGCTAATAGCGCTGGCTGAACTATCAGTCGTGCCCGAACCGGACTGTATCTCGGCCTCCACCACTGAGACTAACCGCTCTCCGCGGTCCTGAAACGCCACTCTGCCTCTGCGTCAGTGAGGGAGCTAAATGCCTCTATGCATACAAATGATGGAAAGAACACATGGCGCTCTCTACAGTAGCGCTGCGTAGGGAACAGGCAGCGCCACGGTGTAATTTGTGGACACACGACCAAGGATATATGAATACATTATGCCTCTATAAATGTCAATCTAAAATAATACGCTTTTGAGCCAATACATTCTGCCACCTCTATTGATGGACGCGTGGATGATCCTAGCCTAGGTGTACCTCTTTGAAGATCAAATAAAAACAAAAACTGTTGATTTAACACTATGCTCAACAGAGGTCCTGGAAAAGCCTTGAAGGAGGAGTTGTAGTTGGTCGTCTGTGTGTTTAGAAACTCCAGAGGCTTTATGTGAAAGCAGGCGTTTGCCTTATTTGGTCTAGGAAGACTTAGCCCGAGAGAACAAACTGACAAATGTAAGTGTCTTGTGACTGAGCGAGGAAATAACTTCCTACACACAGGGCTGGATTAAGGAATCATAACCCCCCCCCTTTGTTGATGAAAAATCCCTTTATAATCAAACCGTAGGAATATTTGCTAAAACCATATGAATATTTGCAATGTGGCTACAGTTGAGGCGTATTAAGTACTTCCACACATGGGAAACATTTGTTAGGAGGGTCACACCTTTTCTAAACATTTGTTAGGAGGGTCACGCCTTTTCTAAACATTTGTTAGGAGGGTCACACCTTTTCTAAACATTTGTTAGGAGGGTCACGCCTTTTCTAAACATTTGTTAGGATGGTCACGCCTTTTCAAAACATTTGTTAGGAGGGTCACGCCTTTTCTAAACATTTGTTAGGAGGGTCACGCCTTTTCTAAACATTTGTTAGGAGGGTCACGCCTTTTCAAAACATTTGTTAGGAGGGTCACGCCTTTTCAAACATTTGTTAGGAGGGTCACGCCTTTTCAAACATTTGTTAGGAGGGTCACGCCTTTTCAAAACATTTGTTAGGAGGGTCACGCCTTTTCTAAACATTTGTTAGTCACGCCTTTTCAAAACATTTGTTAGGAGGGTCACGCCTTTTCAAAACATTTGTTAGGAGGGTCACGCCTTTTCTAAACATTTGTTAGGAGGGTCACACCTTTTCTAAACATTTGTTAGGAGGGTCACGCCTTTTCTAAACATTTGTTAGGAGGGTCACGCCTTTTCAAAACATTTGTTAGGAGGGTCACGCCTTTTCAAAACATTTGTTAGGAGGGTCACGCCTTTTCTAAACATTTGTTAGGAGGGTCACGCCTTTTCAAAACATTTGTTAGGAGGGTCATGCCTTTTCAAAACATTTGTTAGGAGGGTCACACCTTTTCTAAACATTTGTTAGGAGGGTCACGCCTTTTCAAAACATTTGTTAGGAGGGTCACGCCTTTTCTAAACATTTGTTAGGAGGGTCACGCCTTTTCTAAACATTTGTTAGGAGGGTCACGCCTTTTCAAAACATTTGTTAGGAGGGTCATGCCTTTTCTAAACATTTGTTAGTCACGCCTTTTCTAAACATTTGTTAGGAGGGTCACGCCTTTTCAAAACATTTGTTAGGAGGGTCATGCCTTTTCTAAACATTTGTTAGTCACGCCTTTTCTAAACATTTGTTAGGAGGGTCACGCCTTTTCAAAACATTTGTTAGGAGGGTCACGCCTTTTCTAAACATTTGTTAGTCACGCCTTTTCTAAACATTTGTTAGGAGGGTCACGCGTTTTCAAAACATTTGTTAGGAGGGTCACGCCTTTTCAAACATTTGTTAGGAGGGTCACGCCTTTTCTAAACATTTGTTAGGAGGGTCACGCCTTTTCAAAACACATTTATTGCACGTCTATGTAATTTACAGTTGAAGTCGGAAGTTTACATACACTTAGGTTGGAGTCATTAAAACTCGTTTTTCAACCACTCCACAAATGTCTTGTTAACAAACTATAGTTTTGGCAAGTCGGTTAGGACATCTACTTTGTACACGACACAGTCATTTTTCCAACAATTGTTTACAGACAGATTATTTCACTAAGTTGACTTAGTGCATGTTCTTAAACAGTTTGGAAAATTCCAGAAACTGATGTCATGGCTTTAGAAGCTTCTGATAGGCTAATACTTGCTTGTCATAATGGGAAAATCAAAATAAATCATCCAAGACCTTAGAAAATAATTGTAGACCTCCACAAGTCTGGTTCATCCTTCGGAGCAATTTCCAAACACCTAAAGGTACCACGTGCATCTGTACAAACAACAGTACGCAAGTATAAACACCATGGGACCACGCAGCCGTCATACCACTCAGGAAGGAGACACGTTGTGCAACGTTTGTCGTAGGTGGAAGAAGAGGAGGACCAATGTGCAGCGTTGTAAGTGTCCATATTCTTTAATAAAGTAATTGAACACTGAAACAATACATAAAACGACAAACGAACAGTCCTGAATGGTGCTGGGAAAAACACTGAACAGAAGGGCTACCTGAGTATGATTCTCAATCAGAGATAACTAACGACACCTGCCTCTGATTGAGAAGCATACCAGGCCAAACTCAAAAACACAACATAGAAAAACGAACATAGACAACCCACCCAACTCACGCCCATACTAAAAGAAAGACATGACAAAAGAACTAAGGTCAGAAAGTTTATCTGTTCAAGCAATAGGACGCAAGTATAAACACCATGTGACCACACAGCCGTCATACCGCTCAGTAAGGTGACTGTCTCCTAGAGATGAACGTACTTTGGTGTGAAAAGTGCAAATCAATCCCAGAACAACAGCAAAGGACCTTGTGAAGATGCTGGTGGAACCAGGTACAACAGTATCTATATCCACAGTAAACCGAGTCGACATAACCTGAAAGGCCGCTCAGCAAGAAAAAAGCCACTGCTCCAAAACCACCATTAAAAAACCCAGACTATGGTTTGCAACTGCACATGAGGACAAAGATTGTACTTTCTGGAGACAGGTCCTCTGGTCTGATGAAACAAAAATATAACTTTTTGGACATAATGACCATCGTTATGTTTGGAGGAAAAAAGCTGGAGTCTTGCAAGCCGAAGAACTCCATCCCAACCGTGAAGCACGGGGTTGCAGCGTCATGCTGTGGGGGTGCTTTGCTGCAGGAGGGACTGATGCACTTCACAAAATAGATGGCATCATGAGAAGGGAAAACTATGTGGATATGTTGAAGCAAGACATCAGTCAAGTTAAATCTTGGTCACAAAGGGGTCTTCCAAATGGACAATGACCCCAAGCATACTTCCAAAGTTGTGGTAAAATGGCTTAAAGACAACAAAGTCAAGGTATTGGAGTTGCCATCACAAAGCCCTGACCTCAAACCTATAAATAATTTGTGGGCCGAACTGAAAAAGCATGACATAGCAAGGAGGCCTACAAACCTGACTCGGTTAAACCAGCTCTATCAGGAGGGATGGGATACATTTGTGGAACGCTACCCGAAACGTTTGACCCAAGTTAAATCATTTAAAGGCAATGCTACCAAATACTAATTGAGTGTTTAAAAAACAGTGCTGTCGTTCCACAAAGAAAATGGATCAGTTTTCTTTTTTTCTATCGGCTCTACAGACAGAATACATTTTCTCTTATCAGCGGTAAGCATTTAGCAGTCATTTCCAAATTGTTCATTTTATCCCGCGATTATATTTAGAAATTTACAAAAGTCAAACAGACAGCCGCAACCAACCATAGAAATATAACCCATAGATGGAGGTTCCCATTCAAGTCAAGACTGGCAGCCATAGAAATATAACCCATAGATGGAGGTTCCCATTCAAGTCAGGACTGGCAGGCATTGCTAGTGTACCCATGAGTTTAATAGTCAAATTTCCAGGGTTAGATGTTACCAACCCCTTCTACGGATTATATCTATGGCAACGATTCAACAAGCTGTGTATTTGGCGCGCATCCTGCCTAAACGGCGTCCTCCCCGACTGTAGGCAACAGGCAACTGCCAAAATAATGGAAACGCTTGAGTAAATGAGGGATATAAACTTTATGTTATTGTGTGGGGTGCATTTTCCTGGCATGGTTTATGTCCACTTGTAGAACCTATTGAA
The DNA here is from genome assembly GCF_021184085.1 of Oncorhynchus gorbuscha. NCBI lineage: Eukaryota > Metazoa > Chordata > Actinopteri > Salmoniformes > Salmonidae > Oncorhynchus > Oncorhynchus gorbuscha. Next base: position 4,264,095 of record NC_060181.1, read on the forward strand.
GCTGTTCTGGCAGCTCATTGTGACCCAAAACCCTGTGTTGGTGTTCCTTTATTTCTTGCAGAATAAAAATAAATAAATAAATACAACTATTGATCCTCTCTGACTAAATTATGCTCTCTGTTGTATTTAGGACATTAAGATAATATATATATATATATATATTTTTTTTTTTTTATTTTTTTTATTTTTTATTTTGGCCTCTTTGGCCCCCCACGAACCTGGGCCAAAGGGACTCAGCCCCAGTAAGCCCCTGCATTAATCCAGCACTGTCCACACACACACTCATACACACTTACACAACGCAAGTGTGTACGCTATGTCAACTTGGGCGTGAATAACTAACAGCATCCCACTGAAAGATGACATTAGAGGTATCAATGCTAGCATGACAACAGAGGCTTCCTGCCCTGCCACCATGAACTCCCATTACGTTACAGGCCATTGTATCATGGCCACACACACTGACAGCGCTACTTCAGCATAGCCTCAAGATGAGCTTGATTTGCTAACTGTAACCGGAGACGGGTGTAGGTAAATTCAGAAGAAGGATGATGCTCTTGAAGGCAGGCAGTCGGGCCGTGCGGGGGGTCAGGTGGGTGTATTGGCTTGATTATCTCATGCTCGAGGGGAGTAACCAGTGATCTAAATTCGTCAAGTTGGCGCGTCAGAACTCACAGAGCTGGCTAATCAGTTGGACATCATCTGCAATGATTCTGATCTCCCTCACTTTTACCTCCTTCCATCTCCTATCCTCCTCCCTCCCTCCTTCTCTTCTCCCCAGTTCTATCCAGCCTCGTTGTTCTATTTAACCTCTACAGTCCCCTCCTACCCTCTCCTCTCATCCTCCCATTGCCTACATCCCAGAAATAAATGAATGAAGATTGATTATCTTATTGAGCCGGGTGTCCGTGGAGACCGTGGTATTGATACCGGGGGTCCATGAGGACCGTGGTATTGAACTGGGGGTCCGTGGAGACCGTGGTATTGATACCGGGGGTATGTGGGGACCGTGGTATTGAACCGGGGGTCTGTGGAGACCGTGGTATTGATACCGGGGGTCCGTGGGGAGACTGTGGTATTGATGCCGGGGGTCCGTGGAGACCGTGGTATTGAGCCGGGAGCCGTGGAGACCGTGGTACTGACCCGGGGGTCTGTGGAGACCGTGATATTAAACCGGGGATCCGTGGGGACCGTGGTATTGAACCGGGGGTCCGTGGAGACCGTGGTATTGAGCCGGGGGTCAGTGGAGACCGTGGTATTGAACCAGGGGTCCGTGGGGACCGTGGTATTGAACCGGGGGTCCGTAGAGACCGTGGTATTGAACCGGGGGTCCGTGGGGACCGTGGTATTGAACCGGGGGTCCGTGGGGACTGAGGTTGTACGCGAGGTACGATAGAGCACTGCTGCTGTTGACTCGTCTCAATATAAATGAGTGTCAGAAACGTTTCAGACCTTGTCATCAAATCACTGCTTTAATCTAACTGTATATGGACAAGAAGAACGGAGCTTTAGAATTATATGAAGTGAATTGGATGTCATAAAATCAATAGCTTGGTAAAGACAAAACTGGTCCATATAAATACAGGCCTCTCCAATTGTGTTACAGTCTAGAAAAGGTGTCATTGTGCAAGAAAACAGACAAGGCTTCAGTTCCATCGTCATCGTATTGACAAAGGCTTCTACAACGTTAGTTTTGACCACGACCAACAGACTTATACAAATCAAATCAAGCGGTCTTTTACTGGCGCGGCGAAAAACTATGTTTACATTGCCAAAGCAAGTGAAATAGATTGTAAAACTAAAGTGCAATAAGCATCGCATGACATATGCCTTTACAAGGACCCAACCTATCATTTCAAACACAACCGGTAACGACATTTGACTTATTTTCTCTCCAATAGTCCAACATTTACATGAGATGTGGGCTGCAAGCATACAGGCTGTAGCTGGATACAGAACCACTGCTGGTGTGATGTGATGTATGGAGAGAGTTAGACTCTGTGATGTATGGAGAGAGTTAGACTCTGTGATGTATGGAGAGAGTTAGACTGTGATGTATGGAGAGAGTTAGACTCTGTGAAGTATGGAGAGAGTTAGACTCTGTGATGTGTGGTGAAAGTTAGACTCTGTGATGTGATGTATGGAGAGAGTTAGACTCTGTGATGTATGGAGAGAGTTAGACTCTGTGATGTATGGAGAGAGTTAGACTCTGTGATGTGTGGTGAGAGTTAGACTCTGTGATGTATGGAGATAGTTAGACTCTGTGATGTAATGTATGGAGAGAGTTAGACTCTGTGATGTGTGGAGAGAGTTAGACTGTGTGATGTATGGAGAGAGTTAGACTCTGTCATGTATGGAGAGAGTTAGACTGTGTGATGTATGGAGAGAGTTAGACTCTGTCATGTATGGAGAGAGTTAGACTCTGTGATGTATGGAGAGAGTTAGACTCTGTGATGTGTGGTGAGAGTTAGACTCTGTGATGTGTGGTGAGAGTTAGACTCTGTGATGTATGGAGAGAGTTAGACTCTGTGATGTGTGGTGAGAGTTAGACTCTGTGATGTATGGAGATAGTTAGACTCTGTGATGTAATGTATGGAGAGAGTTAGACTCTGTGATGTGTGGAGAGAGTTAGACTGTGTGATGTATGGAGAGAGTTAGACTCTGTCATGTATGGAGAGAGTTAGACTGTGTGATGTATGGAGAGAGTTAGACTCTGTCATGTATGGAGAGAGTTAGACTCTGTGATGTATGGAGAGAGTTAGACTCTGTGATGTGTGGTGAGAGTTAGACTCTGTGATGTGTGGTGAGAGTTAGACTCTGTGATGTGTGGTGAGAGATAGACTCTGTGATGTGTGGTGAGAGTTAGACTCTGTGATGTGTGGAGAGAGTTAGACTCTGTGATGTATGGAGAGAGTTAGACTCTGTGATGTATGGAGAGAGTTAGACTCTGTGATGTGATGTATGGAGAGAGTTAGACTCTGTGATGTATGGAGAGAGTTAGACTCTGTGATGTATGGAGAGAGTTATACTCTGTGATGTATGGAGAGAGTTAGACTCTGTGATGTGTGGTGAGAGTTAGACTCTGTGATGTATGGAGAGAGTTAGACTCTGTGATGTATGGAGAGAGTTAGACTATGTGATGTGTGGTGAGAGTTAGACTCTGTGATATCTGGAGAGAGTTAGACTCTGTGATGTATGGAGAGAGTTAGACTCTGTGATGTGATGTATGGAGAGAGTTAGACTCTGTGATGTATGGAGAGAGTTAGACTCTGTGATGTGTGGTGAGAGTTAGACTCTGTGATGTATGGAGAGAGTTAGACTCTGTGATGTGTGGTGAGAGTTAGACTCTGTGATGTATGGAGAGAGTTAGACTCTGTGATGTATGGAGAGAGTTAGACTCTGTGATGTGATGTATGGAGAGAGTTAGACTCTGTGATCTGTGGAGAGAGTTAGACTCTGTGATGTATGGAGAGAGTTAGACTCTGTGATGTATGGAGAGAGTTAGACTCTGATGTATGGAGAGAGTTAGACTCTGTGATGTATGGTGAGAGTTAGACTCTGTGATGTATGGAGAGAGTTAGACTCTGTGATGTATGGAGAGAGTTAGACTCTGTGATGTGATGTATGGAGAGAGTTAGACTCTGTGATGTGATGTATGGAGAGAGTTAGACTCTGTGATGTGATGTATGGAGAGAGTTAGACTCTGTGATGTATGGAGAGAGTTAGACTCTGTGATGTATGGAGAGAGTTAGACTCTGTGATGTATGGAGAGAGTTAGACTCTGTGATGTGTGGAGAGAGTTAGACTCTGTGATGTATGGAGAGAGTTAGACTCTGTGATGTATGGAGAGAGTTAGACTCTGTGATGTATGGAGAGAGTTAGACTCTGTGATGTATGGAGAGAGTTAGACTCTGTGATGTATGGAGAGAGTTAGACTCTGTGATGTGATGTATGGAGAGAGTTAGACTCTGTGATGTGGTGTATGGAGAGAGTTAGACTCTGTGATGTGTGGTGAGAGTTAGACTCTGTGATGTATGGAGAGAGTTAGACTCTGTGATGTATGGAGAGAGTTAGACTCTGTGATGTATGGAGAGAGTTAGACTCTGTGATGTATGGAGAGAGTTAGACTCTGTGATGTATGGAGAGAGTTAGACTCTGTGATGTATGGAGAGAGTTAGACTCTGTGATGTATGGAGAGAGTTAGACTCTGTGATGTATGGAGAGAGTTAGACTCTGTGATGTGATGTATGGAGAGAGTTAGACTCTGTGATGTGATGTATGGAGAGAGTTAGACTCTGTGATGTGTGGAGAGAGTTAGACTCTGTGATGTATGGAGAGAGTTAGACTCTGTGATGTATGGAGATAGTTAGATTCTGTGATGTATGGAGAGAGTTAGACTCTGTGATGTATGGAGAGAGTTAGACTCTGTGATGTATGGAGAGAGTTAGACTCTGTGATGTGATGTATGGAGAGAGTTAGACTCTGTGATGTATGGAGAGAGTTAGACTCTGTGATGTGATGTATGGAGAGAGTTAGACTCTGTGATGTATGGAGAGAGTTAGACTCTGTGATGTGTGGTGAGAGTTAGACTCTGTGATGTATGGAGAGAGTTAGACTCTGTGATGTATGGAGAGAGTTAGACTCTGTGATGTGTGGTGAGAGTTAGACTCTGTGATGTATGGAGAGAGTTAGACTCTGTGATGTATGGAGAGAGTTAGACTCTGTGATGTGATGTATGGAGAGAGTTAGACTCTGTGATGTGTGGTGAGAGTTAGACTCTGTGATGTATGGAGAGAGTTAGACTCTGTGATGTGTGGTGAGAGTTAGACTCTGTGATGTATGGAGAGAGTTAGACTCTGTGATGTGATGTATGGAGAGAGTTAGACTCTGTGATGTGTGGAGAGAGTTAGACTCTGTGATGTATGGAGAGAGTTAGACTCTGTGATGTGATGTATGGAGAGAGTTAGACTCTGTGATGTGTGGAGAGAGTTAGACTGTGTGATGTATGGAGAGAGTTAGACTCTGTCATGTATGGAGAGAGTTAGACTGTGTGATGTATGGAGAGAGTTAGACTCTGTCATGTATGGAGAGAGTTAGACTCTGTGATGTATGGAGAGAGTTAGACTCTGTGATGTGTGGTGAGAGTTAGACTCTGTGATGTGTGGTGAGAGTTAGACTCTGTGATGTGTGGTGAGAGTTAGTCTCTGTGATGTGTGGTGAGAGTTAGACTCTGTGATGTGTGGTGAGAGTTAGACTCTGTGATGTGTGGTGAGAGATAGACTCTGTGATGTGTGGTGAGAGTTAGACTCTGTGATGTGTGGAGAGAGTTAGACTCTGTGATGTATGGAGAGAGTTAGACTCTGTGATGTGTGGTGAGAGTTAGACTCTGTGATGTATGGAGAGAGTTAGACTCTGTGATGTATGGAGAGAGTTAGACTCTGTGATGTGATGTATGGAGAGAGTTAGACTCTGTGATGTATGGAGAGAGTTAGACTCTGTGATGTATGGAGAGAGTTAGACTCTGTGATGTATGGAGAGAGTTAGACTCTGTGATGTGTGGTGAGAGTTAGACTCTGTGATGTATGGAGAGAGTTAGACTCTGTGATGTATGGAGAGAGTTAGACTATGTGATGTGTGGTGAGAGTTAGACTCTGTGATATCTGGAGAGAGTTAGACTCTGTGATGTATGGAGAGAGTTAGACTCTGTGATGTGATGTATGGAGAGAGTTAGACTCTGTGATGTATGGAGAGAGTTAGACTCTGTGATGTGTGGTGAGAGTTAGACTCTGTGATGTATGGAGAGAGTTAGACTCTGTGATGTGTGGAGAGAGTTAGACTCTGTGATGTATGGAGAGAGTTAGACTCTGTGATGTATGGAGAGAGTTAGACTCTGTGATGATGTATGGAGAGAGTTAGACTCTGTGATGTGGAGAGAGTTAGACTCTGTGATGTATGGAGAGAGTTAGACTCTGTGATGTATGGAGAGAGTTAGACTCTGTGATGTATGGAGAGAGTTAGACTCTGTGATGTATGGAGAGAGTTAGACTCTGTGATGTATGGAGAGAGTTAGACTCTGTGATGTATGGAGAGAGTTAGACTCTGTGATGTGATGTATGGAGAGAGTTAGACTCTGTGATGTGATGTATGGAGAGAGTTAGACTCTGTGATGTGATGTATGGAGAGAGTTAGACTCTGTGATGTATGGAGAGAGTTAGACTCTGTGATGTATGGAGAGAGTTAGACTCTGTGATGTATGGAGAGAGTTAGACTCTGTGATGTGTGGAGAGAGTTAGACTCTGTGATGTATGAGAGAGATGTATAGAGTTAGACTCTGTGATGTATGGAGAGAGTTAGACTCTGTGATGTATGGAGAGAGTTAGACTCTGTGATGTATGGAGAGAGTTAGACTCTGTGATGTATGGAGAGAGTTAGACTCTGTGATGTATGGAGAGAGTTAGACTCTGTGATGTATGGAGAGAGTTAGACTCTGTGATGTAATGTATGGAGAGAGTTAGACTCTGTGATGTATGGAGAGAGTTAGACTCTGTGATGTATGGAGAGAGTTAGACTCTGTGATGTATGAGAGAGACTCTGTGAGTTAGACTCTGTGATGTATGGAGAGAGTTAGACTCTGTGATGTATGGAGAGAGTTAGACTCTGTGATGTATGGAGAGAGTTAGACTCTGTGATGTATGGAGAGAGTTAGACTCTGTGATGTATGGAGAGAGTTAGACTCTGTGATGTATGGAGAGAGTTAGACTCTGTGATGTATGGAGAGAGTTAGACTCTGTGATGTATGGAGAGTTAGACTCTGTGATGTAGACTCTGGATGTATGGAGAGAGTTAGACTCTGTTGATGTGATGTATGGAGAGAGTTAGACTCTGTGATGTATGGAGAGAGTTAGACTCTGTGATGTATGGAGAGAGTTAGACTCTGTGATGTGATGTATGGAGAGTTAGACTCTGTGATGTATGGAGAGAGTTAGACTCTGTGATGTATGGAGAGAGTTAGACTCTGTGATGTATGGAGAGAGTTAGACTCTGTGATGTATGGAGAGAGTTAGACTCTGTGATGTATGGAGAGAGTTAGATGTGATGTGTGGAGAGAGTTAGACTCTGTGATGTATGGAGAGAGTTAGACTCTGTGATGTATGGAGAGAGTTAGACTCTGTGATGTGATGTATGGAGAGAGTTAGACTCTGTGATGTATGGAGAGAGTTAGACTCTGTGATGTATGGAGAGAGTTAGACTCTGTGATGTGATGTATGGAGAGAGTTAGACTCTGTGATGTATGGAGAGAGTTAGACTCTGTGATGTATGGAGAGAGTTAGACTCTGTGATGTGTGGAGAGAGTTGACTCTGTGATGTATGGAGAGAGTTAGACTCTGTGATGTATGGAGAGAGTTAGACTCTGTGATGTATGGAGAGAGTTGACTCTGTGATGTATGGAGAGAGTTAGACTCTGATGTATGGAGAGAGTTAGACTCTGTGATGTGATGGATGAGAGTTAGACTCTGTGATGTATGGAGAGAGTTAGACTCTGTGATGTATGGAGAGAGTTAGACTCTGTGATGTATGGAGAGAGTTAGACTCTGTGATGTATGGAGAGAGTTAGACTCTGTGATGTGATGTATGGAGAGTTAGACTCTGTGATGTATGGAGAGAGTTAGACTCTGTGATGTATGGAGAGAGTTAGACTCTGTGATGTATGGAGAGAGTTAGACTCTGTGATGTATGGAGAGAGTTAGACTCTGTGATGTATGGAGAGAGTTAGACTCTGTGATGTGATGTATGGAGAGAGTTAGACTCTGTGATGTATGGAGAGAGTTAGACTCTGTGATGTATGGAGAGAGTTAGACTCTGTGATGTGATGTATGGAGAGAGTTAGTGATGGAGAGAGTTAGACTCTGTGATGATGTATGGAGAGAGTTAGACTCTGTGATGTATGGAGAGAGTTAGACTCTGTGATGTATGGAGAGAGTTAGATGTGATGTGTGGAGAGAGTTAGACTCTGTGATGTGTGGAGAGAGTTAGACTCTGTGATGTGTGGAGAGAGTTAGACTCTGTGATGTATGGAGAGAGTTAGACTCTGTGATGTGATATATGGAGAGAGTTAGACTCTGTGATGTATGGTGAGAGTTAGACTCTGTGATGTGTATGGAGAGAGTTAGACTCTGTGATGTGTGGTGAGAGGTAGACTCTGTGATGTGTGGAGAGAGTTAGACTCTGTGATGTATGGAGAGAGTTAGACTCTGTGATGTGATGTATGGAGAGAGTTAGACTCTGTGATGTGTGGAGAGAGTTAGACTCTGTGATGTATGGAGAGAGTTAGACTCTGTGATGTATGGAGAGAGTTAGACTCTGTGATGTATGGAGAGAGTTAGACTCTGTGATGTATGGAGAGAGTTAGACTCTGTGATGTGTGGAGAGAGTTAGACTCTGTGATGTATGGAGAGAGAGTTAGACTCTGTGATGTGATGTATGGAGAGAGTTAGACTCTGTGATGTGGTGTATGGAGAGAGTTAGACTCTGTGATGTGTGGAGAGAGTTAGACTCTGATGATGTAGACTCTGTGATGATGGAGAGAGTTAGACTCTGTGATGTATGGAGAGAGTTAGACTCTGTGATGTGTGGAGAGAGTTAGACTCTGTGATGTGATGTATGGAGAGAGTTAGACTCTGTGATGTATGGAGAGAGTTAGACTCTGTGATGTATGGAGAGAGTTAGACTCTGTGATGTATGGAGAGAGTTAGACTCTGTGATGTATGGAGAGAGTTAGACTCTGTGATGTGATGTATGGAGAGAGTTAGACTCTGTGATGTATGGAGAGAGTTAGACTCTGTGATGTATGGAGAGTTATGGATGGAGAGTTAGACTCTGTGATGTGATGTATGGAGAGAGTTAGACTCTGTGATGTATGGAGAGAGTTAGACTCTGTGATGAGTTAGACTCTGTGATGTAGAGAGTTAGACTCTGTGATGTATGGAGAGAGTTAGACTCTGTGATGTATGGAGAGAGTTAGACTCTGTGATGTATGGAGAGAGTTAGACTCTGTGATGTATGGAGAGAGTTAGACTCTGTGATGTGATGTATGGAGAGAGTTAGACTCTGTGATGTATGGAGAGAGTTAGACTCTGTGATGTGTGGTGAGAGTTAGACTCTGTGATGTATGGAAAGAGTTAGACTCTGTGATGTGTGGAGAGAGTTAGACTCTGTGATGTGTGGAGAGAGTTAGACTCTGTGATGTGTGGAGAGAGTTAGACTCTGTGATGTATGGAGAGAGTTAGACTCTGTGATGTGATGTATGGAGAGAGTTAGACTCTGTGATGTGTGGTGAGAGTTAGACTCTGTGATGTGTGGAGAGAGTTAGACTCTGTGATGTGTGGAGAGAGTTAGACTCTGTGATGTATAGAGATAGTTAGAATCTGTGATGTGATGTATGGAGAGAGTTAGACTCTGTGATGTATGGTGAGAGTTAGACTATGTGATGTGATGTATGGAGAGAGTTAGACTCTGTGATGTGTGGTGAGAGTTAGACTCTGTGATGTGTGGAGAGAGTTAGACTCTGTGATGTATGGAGAGAGTTAGACTCTGTGATGTGATGTATGGAGAGAGTTAGACTCTGTGATGTGTGGTGAGAGTTAGACTCTGTGATGTGTGGAGAGAGTTAGACTCTGTGATGTGTGGAGAGAGTTAGACTCTGTGATGTGTGGAGAGAGTTAGACTCTGTGATGTATGGAGAGAGTTAGACTCTGTGATGTGATGTATGGAGAGAGTTAGACTCTGTGATGTATGGTGAGAGTTAGACTATATGATGTGATGTATGGAGAGAGTTAGACTCTGTGATGTGTGGTGAGAGTTAGACTCTGTGATGTGTGGAGAGAGTTAGACTCTGTGATGTGTTGAGAGAGTTAGACTCTGTGATGTGTGGAGAGAGTTAGACTCTGTGATGTATGGAGAGAGTTAGACTCTGTGATGTGATGTATGGAGAGAGTTAGACTCTGTGATGTGTGGAGAGAGTTAGACTCTGTGATGTGTGGAGAGAGTTAGACTCTGTGATGTGTGGAGAGAGTTAGACTCTGTGATGTGTGGAGAGAGTTAGACTCTGTGATGTATGGAGAGAGTTAGACTCTGTGATGTGTGGTGAGAGTTAGACTCTGTGATGTGTGGAGAGAGTTAGACTCTGTGATGTATGGAGAGAGTTAGACTCTGTGATGTGTGGTGAGAGTTAGACTCTGTGATATATGGAGAGAGTTAGACTCTGTGATGTATGGAGAGAGTTAGACTCTGTGATGTATGGTGAGAGTTAGACTCTGTGATGTGATGTATGGAGAGAGTTAGACTCTGTGATGTATGGAGAGAGTTAGACTCTGTGATGTGTGGTGAGAGTTAGACTCTGTGATGTATGGAGAGAGTTAGACTCTGTGATGTATGGAGAGAGTTAGACTCTGTGATGTGATGTATGGAGAGAGTTAGACTCTGTGATGTGTGGTGAGAGTTAGACTCTGTGATGTATGGAGAGAGTTAGACTCTGTGATGTGTGGTGAGAGTTAGACTCTGTGATGTATGGAGAGAGTTAGACTCTGTGATGTGATGTATGGAGAGAGTTAGACTCTGTGATGTGTGGAGAGAGTTAGACTCTGTGATGTATGGAGAGAGTTAGACTCTGTGATGTGATGTATGGAGAGAGTTAGACTCTGTGATGTATGGAGAGAGTTAGACTCTGTGATGTATGGAGAGAGTTAGACTCTGTGATGTGATGTATGGAGAGAGTTAGACTCTGTTATGTGTGGAGAGAGTTAGACTCTGTGATGTATGGAGAGAGTTAGACTCTGTGATGTGTGGAGAGAGTTAGACTCTGATGTATGGAGAGAGTTAGACTCTGTGATGTATGGAGAGAGTTAGACTCTGTGATGTATGGAGAGAGTTAGACTCTGTGATGTATGGAGAGAGTTAGACTCTGTGATGTGATGTATGGAGAGAGTTAGACTCTGTGATGTGGTGTATGGAGAGAGTTAGACTCTGTGATGTGTGGTGAGAGTTAGACTCTGTGATGTATGGAGAGAGTTAGACTCTGTGATGTATGGAGAGAGTTAGACTCTGTGATGTATGGAGAGAGTTAGACTCTGTGATGTGTGGTGAGAGTTAGACTCTGTGATGTGATGTATGGAGAGAGTTAGACTCTGTGATGTATGGAGAGAGTTAGACTCTGTGATGTATGGAGAGAGTTAGACTCTGTGATGTATGGAGAGAGTTAGACTCTGTGATGTATGGAGAGAGTTAGACTCTGTGATGTATGGAGAGAGTTAGACTCTGTGATGTGATGTATGGAGAGAGTTAGACTCTGTGATGTATGGAGAGAGTTAGACTCTGTGATGTATGGAGAGAGTTAGACTCTGTGATGTGATGTATGGAGAGAGTTAGACTCTGTGATGTGTGGAGAGAGTTAGACTCTGTGATGTATGGAGAGAGTTAGACTCTGTGATGTATGGAGATAGTTAGACTCTGTGATGTATGGAGAGAGTTAGACTCTGTGATGTATGGAGAGAGTTAGACTCTGTGATGTGTGGAGAGAGTTAGACTCTGTGATGTGTGGAGAGAGTTAGACTCTGTGATGTGTGGAGAGAGTTAGACTCTGTGATGTATGGAGAGAGTTAGACTCTGTGATGTGATATATGGAGAGAGTTAGACTCTGTGATGTATGGTGAGAGTTAGACTATGTGATGTGATGTATGGAGAGAGTTAGACTCTGTGATGTGTGGTGAGAGGTAGACTCTGTGATGTGTGGAGAGAGTTAGACTCTGTGATGTATGGAGAGAGTTAGACTCTGTGATGTGATGTATGGAGAGAGTTAGACTCTGTGATGTGTGGAGAGAGTTAGACTCTGTGATGTATGGAGAGAGTTAGACTCTGTGATGTGTGGAGAGAGTTAGACTCTGTGATGTATGGAGAGAGTTAGACTCTGTGATGTGATGTATGGAGAGAGTTAGACTCTGTGATGTGGTGTATGGAGAGAGTTAGACTCTGTGATGTGTGGTGAGAGTTAGACTCTGTGATGTATGGAGAGAGTTAGACTCTGTGATGTATGGAGAGAGTTAGACTCTGTGATGTATGGAGAGAGTTAGACTCTGTGATGTGTGGTGAGAGTTAGACTCTGTGATGTGATGTATGGAGAGAGTTAGACTCTGTGATGTATGGAGAGAGTTAGACTCTGTGATGTATGGAGAGAGTTAGACTCTGTGATGTATGGAGAGAGTTAGACTCTGTGATGTATGGAGAGAGTTAGACTCTGTGATGTGATGTATGGAGAGAGTTAGACTCTGTGATGTATGGAGAGAGTTAGACTCTGTGATGTATGGAGAGAGTTAGACTCTGTGATGTATGGAGAGAGTTAGACTCTGTGATGTGATGTATGGAGAGAGTTAGACTCTGTGATGTGTGGAGAGAGTTAGACTCTGTGATGTATGGAGAGAGTTAGACTCTGTGATGTATGGAGAGAGTTAGACTCTGTGATGTATGGAGAGAGTTAGACTCTGTGATGTATGGAGAGAGTTAGACTCTGTGATGTATGGAGAGAGTTAGACTCTGTGATGTATGGAGAGAGTTAGACTCTGTGATGTGATGTATGGAGAGAGTTAGACTCTGTGATGTATGGAGAGAGTTAGACTCTGTGATGTGTGGTGAGAGTTAGACTCTGTGATGTATGGAAAGAGTTAGACTCTGTGATGTGTGGAGAGAGTTAGACTCTGTGATGTGTGGAGAGAGTTAGACTCTGTGATGTGTGGAGAGAGTTAGACTCTGTGATGTATGGAGAGAGTTAGACTCTGTGATGTGATGTATGGAGAGAGTTAGACTCTGTGATGTGTGGTGAGAGTTAGACTCTGTGATGTGTGGAGAGAGTTAGACTCTGTGATGTGTGGAGAGAGTTAGACTCTGTGATGTATAGAGATAGTTAGAATCTGTGATGTGATGTATGGAGAGAGTTAGACTCTGTGATGTATGGTGAGAGTTAGACTATGTGATGTGATGTATGGAGAGAGTTAGACTCTGTGATGTGTGGTGAGAGTTAGACTCTGTGATGTGTGGAGAGAGTTAGACTCTGTGATGTATGGAGAGAGTTAGACTCTGTGATGTGATGTATGGAGAGAGTTAGACTCTGTGATGTGTGGTGAGAGTTAGACTCTGTGATGTGTGGAGAGAGTTAGACTCTGTGATGTGTGGAGAGAGTTAGACTCTGTGATGTGTGGAGAGAGTTAGACTCTGTGATGTATGGAGAGAGTTAGACTCTGTGATGTGATGTATGGAGAGAGTTAGACTCTGTGATGTATGGTGAGAGTTAGACTATATGATGTGATGTATGGAGAGAGTTAGACTCTGTGATGTGTGGTGAGAGTTAGACTCTGTGATGTGTGGAGAGAGTTAGACTCTGTGATGTGTTGAGAGAGTTAGACTCTGTGATGTGTGGAGAGAGTTAGACTCTGTGATGTATGGAGAGAGTTAGACTCTGTGATGTGATGTATGGAGAGAGTTAGACTCTGTGATGTGTGGTGAGAGTTAGACTCTGTGATGTGTGGAGAGAGTTAGACTCTGTGATGTGTGGAGAGAGTTAGACTCTGTGATGTGTGGAGAGAGTTAGACTCTGTGATGTATGGAGAGAGTTAGACTCTGTGATGTGTGGTGAGAGTTAGACTCTGTGATGTGTGGAGAGAGTTAGACTCTGTGATGTATGGAGAGAGTTAGACTCTGTGATGTGTGGTGAGAGTTAGACTCTGTGATATATGGAGAGAGTTAGACTCTGTGATGTATGGAGAGAGTTAGACTCTGTGATGTATGGTGAGAGTTAGACTCTGTGATGTGATGTATGGAGAGAGTTAGACTCTGTGATGTATGGAGAGAGTTAGACTCTGTGATGTATGGAGAGAGTTAGACTCTGTGATGTATGGAGAGAGTTAGACTCTGTGATGTATGGTGAGAGTTAGACTCTGTGATGTGATGTATGGAGAGAGTTAGACTCTGTGATGTATGGAGAGAGTTAGACTCTGTGATGTATGGAGAGAGTTAGACTCTGTGATGTATGGAGAGAGTTAGACTCTGTGATGTGTGGAGAGAGTTAGACTCTGTGATGTGTGGAGAGAGTTAGACTCTGTGATGTGTGGAGAGAGTTAGACTCTGTGATGTATGGAGAGAGTTAGACTCTGTGATGTGATATATGGAGAGAGTTAGACTCTGTGATGTATGGTGAGAGTTAGACTATGTGATGTGATGTATGGAGAGAGTTAGACTCTGTGATGTGTGGTGAGAGGTAGACTCTGTGATGTGTGGAGAGAGTTAGACTCTGTGATGTATGGAGAGAGTTAGACTCTGTGATGTATGGAGAGAGTTAGACTCTGTGATGTGATGTATGGAGAGAGTTAGACTCTGTTATGTGTGGAGAGAGTTAGACTCTGTGATGTATGGAGAGAGTTAGACTCTGTGATGTGTGGAGAGAGTTAGACTCTGATGTATGGAGAGAGTTAGACTCTGTGATGTATGGAGAGAGTTAGACTCTGTGATGTATGGAGAGAGTTAGACTCTGTGATGTATGGAGAGAGTTAGACTCTGTGATGTGATGTATGGAGAGAGTTAGACTCTGTGATGTGGTGTATGGAGAGAGTTAGACTCTGTGATGTGTGGAGAGAGTTAGACTCTGTGATGTATGGAGAGAGTTAGACTCTGTGATGTATGGAGAGAGTTAGACTCTGTGATGTATGGAGAGAGTTAGACTCTGTGATGTGTGGAGAGAGTTAGACTCTGTTGATGTGATGTATGGAGAGAGTTAGACTCTGTGATGTATGGAGAGAGTTAGACTCTGTGATGTATGGAGAGAGTTAGACTCTGTGATGTATGATGACTCTGTGATGAGAGAGTTAGACTCTGTGATGTATGGAGAGAGTTAGACTCTGTGATGTATGGAGAGAGTTAGACTCTGTGATGTATGGAGAGAGTTAGACTCTGTGATGTATGGAGAGAGTTAGACTCTGTGATGTATGGAGAGAGTTAGACTCTGTGATGTATGGAGAGAGTTAGACTCTGTGATGTATGGAGAGAGTTAGACTCTGTGATGTATGGAGAGAGTTAGACTGATGTGAGTTAGACTCTGTGATGTATGGAGAGAGTTAGACTCTGTGATGTATGGAGAGAGTTAGACTCTGTGATGTATGGAGAGAGTTAGACTCTGTGATGTGTAGACTCTGTATGGAGAGAGTTAGACTCTGTGATGTATGGTGAGAGTTAGACTATGTGATGTGATGTATGGAGAGAGTTAGACTCTGTGATGTGTGGTGAGAGGTAGACTCTGTGATGTGTGGAGAGAGTTAGACTCTGTGATGTATGGAGAGAGTTAGACTCTGTGATGTGATGTATGGAGAGAGTTAGACTCTGTGATGTGTGGAGAGAGTTAGACTCTGTGATGTATGGAGAGAGTTAGACTCTGTGATGTATGGAGAGAGTTAGACTCTGTGATGTATGGAGAGAGTTAGACTCTGTGATGTATGGAGAGAGTTAGACTCTGTGATGTAGACTCTGTGTATGGAGAGAGTTAGACTCTGTGATGTGATGTATGGAGAGAGTTAGACTCTGTGATGTGTATGGAGAGAGTTAGACTCTGTGATGTATGGAGAGAGTTAGACTCTGTGATGTATGGAGAGAGTTAGACTCTGTGATGAGTTAGACTCTGTGATGTATGGAGAGAGTTAGACTCTGTGATGTGTGGTGAGAGACTCTGTGATGATGTATGGAGAGAGTTAGACTCTGTGATGTATGGAGAGAGTTAGACTCTGTGATGTATGGAGAGAGTTAGACTCTGTGATGTATGGAGAGAGTTAGACTCTGTGATGTATGGAGAGAGTTAGACTCTGTGATGTGATGTATGGAGAGAGTTAGACTCTGTGATGTATGGAGAGAGTTAGACTCTGTGATGTATGGAGAGAGTTAGACTCTGTGATGTATGGAGAGAGTTAGACTCTGTGATGTGATGTATGGAGAGAGTTAGACTCTGTGATGTGTGGAGAGAGTTAGACTCTGTGATGTATGGAGAGAGTTAGACTCTGTGATGTATGGAGAGAGTTAGACTCTGTGATGTATGGAGAGAGTTAGACTCTGTGATGTATGGAGAGAGTTAGACTCTGTGATGTATGGAGAGAGTTAGACTCTGTGATGTATGGAGAGAGTTAGACTCTGTGATGTGATGTATGGAGAGAGTTAGACTCTGTGATGTATGGAGAGAGTTAGACTCTGTGATGTGTGGTGAGAGTTAGACTCTGTGATGTGTGGAAAGAGTTAGACTCTGTGATGTGTGGAGAGAGTTAGACTCTGTGATGTGTGGAGAGAGTTAGACTCTGTGATGTGTGGAGAGAGAGTTAGACTCTGTGATGTATGGAGAGAGTTAGACTCTGTGATGTGATGTATGGAGAGAGTTAGACTCTGTGATGTGTGGTGAGAGTTAGACTCTGTGATGTGTGGAGAGAGTTAGACTCTGTGATGTGTGGAGAGAGTTAGACTCTGTGATGTATAGAGATAGTTAGAATCTGTGATGTGATGTATGGAGAGAGTTAGACTCTGTGATGTATGGTGAGAGTTAGACTATGTGATGTGATGTATGGAGAGAGTTAGACTCTGTGATGTGTGGTGAGAGTTAGACTCTGTGATGTGTGGAGAGAGTTAGACTCTGTGATGTATGGAGAGAGTTAGACTCTGTGATGTGATGTATGGAGAGAGTTAGACTCTGTGATGTGATGTATGGAGAGAGTTAGACTCTGTGATGTGTGGTGAGAGTTAGACTCTGTGATGTGTGGAGAGAGTTAGACTCTGTGATGTGTGGAGAGAGTTAGACTCTGTGATGTATGGAGAGAGTTAGACTCTGTGATGTGATGTATGGAGAGAGTTAGACTCTGTGATGTATGGTGAGAGTTAGACTATGTTATGTGATGTATGGAGAGAGTTAGACTCTGTGATGTGTGGTGAGAGTTAGACTCTGTGATGTGTGGAGAGAGTTAGACTCTGTGATGTGTTGAGAGAGTTAGACTCTGTGATGTGTGGAGAGAGTTAGACTCTGTGATGTATGGAGAGAGTTAGACTCTGTGATGTGATGTATGGAGAGAGTTAGACTCTGTGATGTGTGGTGAGAGTTAGACTCTGTGATGTGTGGAGAGAGTTAGACTCTGTGATGTGTGGAGAGAGTTAGACTCTGTGATGTGTGGAGAGAGTTAGACTCTGTGATGTATGGAGAGAGTTAGACTCTGTGATGTGTGGTGAGAGTTAGACTCTGTGATGTGTGGAGAGAGTTAGACTCTGTGATGTATGGAGAGAGTTAGACTCTGTGATGTGTGGTGAGAGTTAGACTCTGTGATATATGGAGAGAGTTAGACTCTGTGATGTATGGAGAGAGTTAGACTCTGTGATGTATGGTGAGAGTTAGACTCTGATGTGATGTATGGAGAGAGTTAGACTCTGTGATGTATGGAGAGAGTTAGACTCTGTGATGTGTGGTGAGAGTTAGACTCTGTGATGTATGGAGAGAGTTAGACTCTGTGATGTATGGAGAGAGTTAGACTCTGTGATGTGATGTATGGAGAGAGTTAGACTCTGTGATGTGTGGAGAGAGTTAGACTCTGTGATGTATGGAGAGAGTTAGACTCTGTGATGTGTGGAGAGAGTTAGACTCTGTGATGTATGGAGAGAGTTAGACTCTGTGATGATGTATGGAGAGAGTTAGACTCTGTGATGTGTGGAGAGAGTTAGACTCTGTGATGTATGGAGAGAGTTAGACTCTGTGATGTGATGTATGGAGAGAGTTAGACTCTGTGATGTATGGAGAGAGTTAGACTCTGTGATGTATGGAGAGAGTTAGACTCTGTGATGTGATGTATGGAGAGAGTTAGACTCTGTTATGTGTGGAGAGAGTTAGACTCTGTGATGTATGGAGAGAGTTAGACTCTGTGATGTGTGGAGAGAGTTAGACTCTGATGTATGGAGAGAGTTAGACTCTGTGATGTATGGAGAGAGTTAGACTCTGTGATGTATGGAGAGAGTTAGACTCTGTGATGTATGGAGAGAGTTAGACTCTGTGATGTGATGTATGGAGAGAGTTAGACTCTGTGATGTGGTGTATGGAGAGAGTTAGACTCTGTGATGTGTGGTGAGAGTTAGACTCTGTGATGTATGGAGAGAGTTAGACTCTGTGATGTATGGAGAGAGTTAGACTCTGTGATGTATGGAGAGAGTTAGACTCTGTGATGTGTGGTGAGAGTTAGACTCTGTGATGTGATGTATGGAGAGAGTTAGACTCTGTGATGTATGGAGAGAGTTAGACTCTGTGATGTATGGAGAGAGTTAGACTCTGTGATGTATGGAGAGAGTTAGACTCTGTGATGTATGGAGAGAGTTAGACTCTGTGATGTATGGAGAGAGTTAGACTCTGTGATGTGATGTATGGAGAGAGTTAGACTCTGTGATGTATGGAGAGAGTTAGACTCTGTGATGTATGGAGAGAGTTAGACTCTGTGATGTGATGTATGGAGAGAGTTAGACTCTGTGATGTATGGAGAGAGTTAGACTCTGTGATGTATGGAGAGAGTTAGACTCTGTGATGTATGGAGATAGTTAGACTCTGTGATGTATGGAGAGAGTTAGACTCTGTGATGTATGGAGAGAGTTAGACTCTGTGATGTGTGGAGAGAGTTAGACTCTGTGATGTGTGGAGAGAGTTAGACTCTGTGATGTGTGGAGAGAGTTAGACTCTGTGATGTATGGAGAGAGTTAGACTCTGTGATGTGATATATGGAGAGAGTTAGACTCTGTGATGTATGTGAGAGTTAGACTATGTGATGTGATGTATGGAGAGAGTTAGACTCTGTGATGTGTGGTGAGAGGTAGACTCTGTGATGTGTGGAGAGAGTTAGACTCTGTGATGTATGGAGAGAGTTAGACTCTGTGATGTGATGTATGGAGAGAGTTAGACTGTGATGTGTGGAGAGAGTTAGACTCTGTGATGTATGGAGAGAGTTAGACTCTGTGATGTGTGGAGAGAGTTAGACTCTGTGATGTATGGAGAGAGTTAGACTCTGTGATGTGATGTATGGAGAGAGTTAGACTCTGTGATGTGGTGTATGGAGAGAATTAGACTCTGTGATGTGTGGTGAGAGTTAGACTCTGTGATGTATGGAGAGAGTTAGACTCTGTGATGTATGGAGAGAGTTAGACTCTGTGATGTATGGAGAGAGTTAGACTCTGTGATGTGTGGTGAGAGTTAGACTCTGTGATGATGTATGGAGAGAGTTAGACTCTGTGATGTATGGAGAGAGTTAGACTCTGTGATGTATGGAGAGAGTTAGACTCTGTGATGTATGGAGAGAGTTAGACTCTGTGATGTATGGAGAGAGTTAGACTCTGTGATGTGATGTATGGAGAGAGTTAGACTCTGTGATGTATGGAGAGAGTTAGACTCTGTGATGTATGGAGAGAGTTAGACTCTGTGATGTATGGAGAGAGTTAGACTCTGTGATGTGATGTATGGAGAGAGTTAGACTCTGTGATGTGTGGAGAGAGTTAGACTCTGTGATGTATGGAGAGAGTTAGACTCTGTGATGTATGGAGAGAGTTAGACTCTGTGATGTATGGGAGAGTTAGACTCTGTGATGTATGGAGAGAGTTAGACTCTGTGATGTATGGAGAGAGTTAGACTCTGTGATGTATGGAGAGAGTTAGACTCTGTGATGTGATGTATGGAGAGAGTTAGACTCTGTGATGTATGGAGAGAGTTAGACTCTGTGATGTGTGGTGAGAGTTAGACTCTGTGATGTATGGAAAGAGTTAGACTCTGTGATGTGTGGAGAGAGTTAGACTCTGTGATGTGTGGAGAGAGTTAGACTCTGTGATGTGTGGAGAGAGTTAGACTCTGTGATGTATGGAGAGAGTTAGACTCTGTGATGTGATGTATGGAGAGAGTTAGACTCTGTGATGTGTGGTGAGAGTTAGACTCTGTGATGTGTGGAGAGAGTTAGACTCTGTGATGTGTGGAGAGAGTTAGACTCTGTGATGTATAGAGATAGTTAGAATCTGTGATGTGATGTATGGAGAGAGTTAGACTCTGTGATGTATGGTGAGAGTTAGACTATGTGATGTGATGTATGGAGAGAGTTAGACTCTGTGATGTGTGGTGAGAGTTAGACTCTGTGATGTGTGGAGAGAGTTAGACTCTGTGATGTATGGAGAGAGTTAGACTCTGTGATGTGATGTATGGAGAGAGTTAGACTCTGTGATGTGTGGTGAGAGTTAGACTCTGTGATGTGTGGAGAGAGTTAGACTCTGTGATGTGTGGAGAGAGTTAGACTCTGTGATGTGTGGAGAGAGTTAGACTCTGTGATGTATGGAGAGAGTTAGACTCTGTGATGTGATGTATGGAGAGAGTTAGACTCTGTGATGTATGGTGAGAGTTAGACTATGTTATGTGATGTATGGAGAGAGTTAGACTCTGTGATGTGTGGTGAGAGTTAGACTCTGTGATGTGTGGGAGAGTTAGACTCTGTGATGTGTGGAGAGAGTTAGACTCTGTGATGTGTGGAGAGAGTTAGACTCTGTGATGTATGGAGAGAGTTAGACTCTGTGATGTGATGTATGGAGAGAGTTAGACTCTGTGATGTGTGGTGAGAGTTAGACTCTGTGATGTGTGGAGAGAGTTAGACTCTGTGATGTGTGGAGAGAGTTAGACTCTGTGATGTATGGAGAGAGTTAGACTCTGTGATGTATGGAGAGAGTTAGACTCTGTGATGTGTGGTGAGAGTTAGACTCTGTGATGTGTGGAGAGAGTTAGACTCTGTGATGTATGGAGAGAGTTAGACTCTGTGATGTGTGGTGAGAGTTAGACTCTGTGATATATGGAGAGAGTTAGACTCTGTGATGTATGGAGAGAGTTAGACTCTGTGATGTATGGTGAGAGTTAGACTCTGTGATGTGATGTATGGAGAGAGTTAGACTCTGTGATGTATGGAGAGAGTTAGACTCTGTGATGTATGGAGAGAGTTAGACTCTGTGATGTATGGAGAGAGTTAGACTCTGTGATGTATGGTGAGAGTTAGACTATGTGATGTGATGTATGGAGAGAGTTAGACTCTGTGATGTATGGAGAGAGTTAGACTCTGTGATGTATGGAGAGAGTTAGACTCTGTGATGTATGGAGAGAGTTAGACTCTGTGATGTGTGGAGAGAGTTAGACTCTGTGATGTGTGGAGAGAGTTAGACTCTGTGATGTGTGGAGAGAGTTAGACTCTGTGATGTATGGAGAGAGTTAGACTCTGTGATGTGATATATGGAGAGAGTTAGACTCTGTGATGTATGGTGAGAGTTAGACTATGTGATGTGATGTATGGAGAGAGTTAGACTCTGTGATGTGTGGTGAGAGTTAGACTCTGTGATGTGTGGAGAGAGTTAGACTCTGTGATGTATGGAGAGAGTTAGACTCTGTGATGTGATGTATGGAGAGAGTTAGACTCTGTGATGTGTGGAGAGAGTTAGACTCTGTGATGTATGGAGAGAGTTAGACTCTGTGATGTATGGAGAGAGTTAGACTCTGTGATGTATGGAGAGAGTTAGACTCTGTGATGTATGGAGAGAGTTAGACTCTGTGATGTGTGGAGAGAGTTAGACTCTGTGATGTATGGAGAGAGTTAGACTCTGTGATGTGATGTATGGAGAGAGTTAGACTCTGTGATGTGGTGTATGGAGAGAGTTAGACTCTGTGATGTGTGGTGAGAGTTAGACTCTGTGATGTATGGAGAGAGTTAGACTCTGTGATGTATGGAGAGAGTTAGACTCTGTGATGTATGGAGAGAGTTAGACTCTGTGATGTGTGGTGAGAGTTAGACTCTGTGATGTGATGTATGGAGAGAGTTAGACTCTGTGATGTATGGAGAGAGTTAGACTCTGTGATGTATGGAGAGAGTTAGACTCTGTGATGTATGGAGAGAGTTAGACTCTGTGATGTATGGAGAGAGTTAGACTCTGTGATGTGATGTATGGAGAGAGTTAGACTCTGTGATGTATGGAGAGAGTTAGACTCTGTGATGTATGGAGAGAGTTAGACTCTGTGATGTATGGAGAGAGTTAGACTCTGTGATGTGATGTATGGAGAGAGTTAGACTGTGATGTGTGGAGAGAGTTAGACTCTGTGATGTATGGAGAGAGTTAGACTCTGTGATGTATGGAGATAGTTAGACTCTGTGATGTATGGAGAGAGTTAGACTCTGTGATGTATGGAGAGAGTTAGACTCTGTGATGTATGGAGAGAGTTAGACTCTGTGATGTGATGTATGGAGAGAGTTAGACTCTGTGATGTATGGAGAGAGTTAGACTCTGTGATGTGTGGTGAGAGTTAGACTCTGTGATGTATGGAAAGAGTTAGACTCTGTGATGTGTGGAGAGAGTTAGACTCTGTGATGTGTGGAGAGAGTTAGACTCTGTGATGTGTGGAGAGAGTTAGACTCTGTGATGTATGGAGAGAGTTAGACTCTGTGATGTGATGTATGGAGAGAGTTAGACTCTGTGATGTGTGGTGAGAGTTAGACTCTGTGATGTGTGGAGAGAGTTAGACTCTGTTATGTGTGGAGAGAGTTAGACTCTGTGATGTATGGAGATAGTTAGAATCTGTGATGTGATGTATGGAGAGAGTTAGACTCTGTGATGTATGGTGAGAGTTAGACTATGTGATGTGATGTATGGAGAGAGTTAGACTCTGTGATGTGTGGTGAGAGTTAGACTCTGTGATGTGTGGAGAGAGTTAGACTCTGTGATGTGTGGAGAGAGTTAGACTCTGTGATGTGTGGAGAGAGTTAGACTCTGTGATGTATGGAGAGAGTTAGACTCTGTGATGTGATGTATGGAGAGAGTTAGACTCTGTGATGTGTGGTGAGAGTTAGACTCTGTGATGTGTGGAGAGAGTTAGACTCTGTGATGTGTGGAGAGAGTTAGACTCTGTGATGTGTGGAGAGAGTTAGACTCTGTGATGTATGGAGAGAGTTAGACTCTGTGATGTGATGTATGGAGAGAGTTAGACTCTGTGATGTATGGTGAGAGTTAGACTATGTGATGTGATGTATGGAGAGAGTTAGACTCTGTGATGTGTGGTGAGAGTTAGACTCTGTGATGTGTGGAGAGAGTTAGACTCTGTGATGTGTGGAGAGAGTTAGACTCTGTGTTGTGTGGAGAGAGTTAGACTCTGTGATGTATGGAGAGAGTTAGACTCTGTGATGTGATGTATGGAGAGAGTTAGACTCTGTGATGTGTGGTGAGAGTTAGACTCTGTGATGTGTGGAGAGAGTTAGACTCTGTGATGTGTGGAGAGAGTTAGACTCTGTGATGTGTGGAGAGAGTTAGACTCTGTGATGTATGGAGAGAGTTAGACTCTGTGATGTGTGGTGAGAGTTAGACTCTGTGATGTGTGGAGAGAGTTAGACTCTGTGATGTATGGAGAGAGTTAGACTCTGTGATGTGTGGTGAGAGTTAGACTCTGTGATATATGGAGAGAGTTAGACTCTGTGATGTATGGTGAGAGTTAGACTCTGTGATGTGATGTATGGAGAGAGTTAGACTCTGTGATGTATGGAGAGAGTTAGACTCTGTGATGTATGGAGAGAGTTAGACTCTGTGATGTATGGAGAGAGTTAGACTCTGTGATGTATGGTGAGAGTTAGACTATGTGATGTGATGTATGGAGAGAGTTAGACTCTGTGATGTATGGAGAGAGTTAGACTCTGTGATGTATGGAGAGAGTTAGACTCTGTGATGTATGGAGAGAGAGAGAGTTAGACTGTGATGTGATGTATGGAGAGAGTTAGACTCTGTGATGTGTGGAGAGAGTTAGACTCTGTGATGTACAGAGATAGTTAGACTCTGATGTATGGAGAGAGTTAGACTCTGTGATGTGTGGAGAGAGTTAGGCTCTGTGATGTATGGAGAGAGTTAGACTCTGTGATGTATGGAGAGAGTTAGACTCTGTGATGTATGGTGAGAGTTAGACTCTGTGATGTATGGAGAGAGTTAGACTCTGTGATGTATGGAGAGAGAGAGTTAGACTCTGTGATGTATGGAGAGAGTTAGACTCTGTGATGTGATGTATGGAGAGAGTTAGACTCTGTGATGTACGGAGAGAGTTAGACTCTGTCATCTACTAGTCAGTATAGTGTGAGGCTCTGGTGCCTCTCAATGGGAGGACAGGGTAACTGCTGCTGGTGGCTGGCAACACTACAGGGGGGAGGAGGATGGTCATGATACTGTTTCTTTAGAATAACCTGTATGAACTGCTTTGAAGGCCCACATTCGAGCCGTCTTCCTTGGTATTTTATAATACGGTGATGTATTATAATATGAAACACTGCTTTTGGAAATGGGGGGGAAGGGGGCATGGTAATAGGCTGTGTGTTTGTCATTACTCTTCACTCATAAGAGAGGTGTAACTTCTCCGTTCCAAAAAAGAAGGGAAAAAAGCACTAGAACTATCCACATCACTATATCGTCAATCCACATAAAGCGGTAATATATATAATATATAATATAAACCGTTGTTTTCAATTGGATGTATTGATGAAGAGTTAACCCCTTGTTATTCGAAGTGTGTCAATGATGTTTAAGGATCGTAAGGACAACGCTAGTGCCCTAGCTTGAGGAAAGCTTGAGAATGTGTTTGTGTGTGTGTGTGTGTGTGTGTGTGGGGGGGGGGCTGAAAGCTATCTAGACCCGAGTCATAGAAATACAATAACATAGAATCAATTTGATTCTGTGATCTAAGGGATGTGATTACATGCAGAGGAAGTGTCATACACAGCTAAGACATAAAGCCTTGTCCATTAAGCGCCACACATCCACAGAACATCCACAGAATATCCTCAGAACATCCACAGAACATCCTCAGAACATCCACAGAGCATCCTCAGAACATCCACAGAACATCCACAGAACATCCTCAGAACATCCACAGAACATCCTCAGAACATCCACAGAACATCCACAGAACATCCACAGAACATCCTCAGAACATCCACAGAGCATCCTCAGAACCATCTCAGAGTATCCACAGAACATCCACAGAACATCCACAGAACCATCTCAGAACATCCACAGAACATCCTCAGAACCATCTCAGAACATCCACAGAACAACCACAGAACCATCTCAGAACATCCACAGAACATCCACAGAACATCCACAGAACCTCCTCAGAACATCCACAGAACATCCACAGAACCTCCTCAGAACATCCACAGAACATCCACAGAACATCCACAGAACATCCACAGAACCATCTCAGAACATCCACAGAACATCCTCAGAACCATCACAGAACATCCACAGAACATCCACAGAACCTCCTCAGAACATCCACAGAACATCCACAGAACCTCCTCAGAACATCCACAGAACATCCACAGAACATCCACAGAACATCCACAGAACCAGCGGGCAAGGGAACGGTAGCGTTGGCCAAACTGGACGTATGGTGGTAAATTAGGGGGGTGGCATGTTGAAAGCCAATCGTCAATATGAACTGAGATCAGTGTGCATGTCCCTTGGTCTGTCTCCTCTATAGACCGGAGCGATTTATATGACAAAGCAAGATTTATGATGATACGATGCAAAACAGGCAGATTTATTGATGAGTGCGCTAAAACAGCCATGCAATGCATTAATTATTGTGTTATAAGACGTGTTGTATAGCAACCCACTGCGGAGCATGTGACTGCTGTGCATCCCAAAATGGCACCCTATTCACTATTATACTACACTAATTTTGACCAGATTCCTATGGCACCCTATTCCCTATATATTGTGCACTACTTTAGACCAGACCCCTTATGGCACCCTATTCCCTATATAGTGCACTACTTTAGACCAGAACCCTATATATTGTGCACTACTTTAGACCAGAGCCCTATGGCACCCTATTCTCTATATATTGTGCACTACTTTAGACCAGAGCCCTATGGCACCCTATTCCCTATATAGTGCACTACTTTAGACCATAATTCTGGGCACTGGTCAACAGTAGTAATAGAGAAGAGGGTGCCATTTTGGACAAATCTTATATTTAACTGACCGTCTAAACTTCCACCCTACTCTGTCCTTATCTCCCTCTATAAATAGTCTCTGTATCCATAGAATCATGATACCCAGCCAGGCAGTGGTTAAACCTGGGGTTGTCATTGTGTCATTCCAGGTGTCTATTGCAGCTGCACATCCACAGCTGTGAACAATGTAAAGGGTAGTTGGGAGACTGTTGTCCTATATGTTCACCTAACAACCTGACAATAACACCCGAATAACAGGCTACCCATCACATCTGACAAAGAAGAGTGAACTATTGCCATCACATGTGCTTTGTTGAATGCCGAGGGTAGTTGGGACACTGTTGCTCTGTTTGTCAACTGTACATACAATTCAACATAAACATCATAGTTGTGCTTTTGAGTCCATGTCGAATGGAATTGTGTAAATGTCCCCGTCAAGCACACACACACACACGCGCGCGCGTCTGGCTTTCGTACCTATACAATACTGTTGAAAGTTTCCTGATAGATTCAGCACCACGGACAGCTAAGGGTCAATAACCCATTCATTTTACCTTGCGGAGAACGTATAGGCAAAGCAAAGATAACCATACTTTTAGGCGGAGTAAAACTATCCTTTGAGATGGTTAAAATAAGAGAATGATAAGAAATGCCCAATACACATAATTACATCATGAGATACAGACGTTCAGCCCGTACTCGCGTAGACCACCTAAACCGATTCACTGGCGTCTCACCACCGAATCAAGTCCCAACGCCGACAGAACTACCCATTCCGACTGACAGTTACACGGTTGTATCTCTTCTCCCGCCATTATCATATTTCCTTTCATTTCATGAAGAAAAAAAACACACACATTCGATTAATGAAATTCGGTGCTTCTCCTGTCCACAGAACATGGAGTGAGACACCACCGCAGAGCTCGCTGTTCTGAGCATTCCACTGTGTCAGAAAACACGGAAATCCACCCACACCCACATCAATCATAGGCTAACGGTCCCACTTGGAATGAAAAGGGACGTGCATTACCGGCTAAATCATTAGTTTGGTATTCTGGCAGTGAGCGGGACCAATGTTGCGGCTACTCTCTCCATCGTGTATTTAATATCCAACACAGCAGCAGCAGCAGCAGTTAGAGGAGGGAAACTTACCCTCAATACCCTTAACCGAGGCTGAGGCTGAGGCTGCCAATAGCCCCATAAACAAGAACAGAACCCGGTTCCAATGGCGCGCTGCTACTCCTGCCTTCATTAGCTCAAAAATCCGTATTCCGTGCACTTTCCTTGGCCAGGTCCTGGTATGCCTGCTAATACATCTGCATGCTGTCCTCCGAACGTGCCCGGTAATGTGTCCGGTTCCGTCCCGGTTCGAAGAGGCGGTCATGGCAGGTGTGTTTTTTTGTTGTTGTTCGGGGGCAGCTGGCACGTTTTATTAGACGGGTTTAGAAAGAAGGTTCACTTGGTAGTGGTGTTCGGCGCTGAGAGAAATCCCAATGCATCGAGGCTCGGCACCGACAACAGGACTGAACCATGTCATGCGGACCGCGGGGTTAGCAGAATCTATCTCACAGGAGGAGGATTCTCACACGGAGAAGGAGGTGAGGGGGAGAGAAAACCCCAGAGCCCACTCAGCCCAGGCGGGGAGCGGGGGGGGGGGGCAAAGTGGTGACTTATCTATCCATAGGAAACATTCACACAAATCCCTCGTCCACTCCAAATGTTACATTCGATTCGAGCGGATTGATAAAAACGAGATATCCTTATTTTTTTGTGTAACACTTTGCCCCATGGGGTTAGTGCTGGTATCGTTGGCGCGTTTTATTTATTCCCAGTTAACAAGCAGCGTCATCACCGATGTCGGTAATCCACATTTCACAGGTCCGTGGAACGCAAGAACGCCGTAGAGTAGCGGAGAATAATACAGGTTGCCCAAAATCCAACAAAACGATCCCTTTTCAAAAGTTCCCAACCCACAAGATATTTGAAATCATCTTGATGATTTGAGAAATTAATGAATAGTATATTTCCATTAGCCTAGGCTTTTGCAGCCTTCCTAAAGCGGTACGGTATAGTAGGCTACTGTCTCTATCTCTGGTCTGAACGCCAAGAGTCGGACTGCAGACCTGCTCCCACTCTCTCTGCACCTCTCTCTCTTCGTCTGCCCCCCCCTCTCTCTCCGCCCCTCCCCCTCCCTCTCTCTCCGTTTGACCCCCTTCTTTCTCTCCATCTCTCTCTCTCTCCATCTCTCTCTCTCTCTCCATCTGCCCCCTCCATCTCTCCGTCAGCGCACCCCTCTCTCTCTCTCTCTCTCTCCCTCCATCTGCCCCCTCCATCTCTCCATCAGCCCCCCCTCTCTCTCTCTCTCTCTCCATCTGCCCCCCTCCATCTCTCCATCAGCCCCCCCTCTCTCTCTCTCTCTCTCTCTCTCTCTCTCTCTCTCCATCTGCCTCCCCTCCATCTCTCCGTCAGCCCCCCCTCTCTCTCTCTCTCTCTCTCTATCTCTCTCTCTATCTCTCTCTCTCCATCTGCCCCCCTCCATCTCTCCGTCAGCCCCCCCTCTCTCTCTCTCTCCATCTCTCTCTCCATCTGCCCCCTCCATCTCTCCGTCAGCCCCCCCCCCCTCTCTCTCTCTCGTGCGCGCGCTCTGATCTGTCTCGCTCGCTCTCTCTGGGAATGAGGAATTCCGCTTCGCAGCAGTCCTAAGGTGCCTATTCTTCCCTGAAGCTGGTTGAGAGGATGCCAAGAGTGTGCAAAGCTGTCATCAAGGCAAACGCGTGGCCACTTTCAATGATATAAAATATATTTTGATTTGTTTCACACTTTTTTTTGGTTACTATATGATTATAAATGAGAGAATTCATAGTTTTGATAATTCTACAATGTAGAAAATAGTAAAAATAAAGAAAAACCCTTGAATGAGTTGGTGTGTCCAAACTTTTAACTGGTATTGTATATATGTATATATATATATATATATATAAATATAAATATATTTTCCTTTTTTGGAAGGACAAACACTTCAAAACCTTGTTTCTTATCATGTATTTTTGACTGTCCTCTTTGCCATTTTTGAATGTTTGATTCAATGCTTTCTATGGACTTTAAGTAGTAAAGACCTAAATCAATTCATCAAATTCTATTTTTAGGATACCTAAAGGGGTCCTAAGTCAATATCAGCATCCCCCAATGTCTTAGACACTAAGGAATAAAAAGGTGATTAAGAACAACATAATGTCCAGAAAACTAACGTCAAACACAACATGTGTGGAAAGGAGAGTGAAAGGAGCTTATTTATGTCAATGAGGATCGATTTGTGCCGAGCTCAAAACCACTGTTAACTCGGAACTGCAAAAAATGGACCTTAATGAGTTCAAGATAACTGGGAACTTGGGAAAAATGAGCTATGACTGGGAAAATATGTTGTGAATTTTCATCCAACCTGGAATTGTAAATTTGAAACTCGGCACTCTTTCTAGAAGTATGACCTGAAGATCACTGACGTCATAATGATTCAACTTTTTTTGAGTTCCATGTTGTCTTGAATGCACCATAAATCCAGAGAAAGCCAGACTTTGATGGCAAAGTTTGATGATAAATTTTGCCCAAGAGGCCACCTTCCTTTTCATGTGAGAACAGCACAACAAAGTGCGTCCAAAAATGCCTTGTATGTTGCTGCATAAATGATGTAATATGCCAGGGAGATATGTACACAGTGTAGCTAAGAAAACAATACAAACTGTATGTTGTGTAGTAGGCTGTTAGTAGCCCATGTGCCTCACCCAAATAATGTGGTCAATTTTCCCCTCATAATTTTGCCTAGTGTTCTGAGTTGGTTGGTGCACATGTAGCCTAAAACCTGTTTTTGAGAAATGTAATCATTGAATATTGTAAGAGCTTTCATTGTCTGCTGATATGTCCCCTTTATTTATCCTACGGTTCTGACTTGGTGTACAGGGAGAACACTGTAAGACAAAACTAGTTATGTTGACTACGTCCGTCCCAGCTCATTAATGTCTTAATCGAAATGACTTATTACCTCTGATCTGCTTGTTGCCCCCTTAAGCCATAGTTTGTACATATCAATAGTCAGTAGAAAACACATTTATATTTAGCAAGTCAGCCATGTTCAGCTATGGTTTTCTAAAAGGCAGTAAATGAGGTTGAATGAACTGTTTTTCTGCCAGATAAGGCTCTGTTGATAGCCAGGTTTAGCAGTGGTACGATGTAGGGACTGATGTCGGGACTCCTTTATGTAGGCCGTTTGTGGGCACTGTTGTTCACCATTATGGTGCAACTAATGTAATGTATTGTTTAGTGTTTAGTGTTGTGTAGTGGATTTATTTTGTATTTTTTGCCCATCCAAGATTTCCATGCTAAAATCACCACTGGAAAGGAAAAAAATATGAAAGTTTTGAAATAGAATCTCAACTCTGGTGAAAAAAACCTAACAGCAACAACTTTCCATTGACTTTCCGTCCCATAAGAAAGAGTAAACAACATCAACTAGAAAAGGTGGGTTCACAGAAATGAGTCATTTTAAATGATACGCTACACATGAATATCATTGATTCAAGCTTGGCTGATTAGTGAGCAGTGATAGGTCAATATTGAACGTGTGTAATGTGACAAACAATTCAGCCTGTCAGTGATTTGTGAAAGATGAGTAAGGTGAAGACTGAGCTTGGCATTAACCAATGAGATTAATGTTCTACCATTAAAACAACTCTCATTGACCACTACATATGTTTGCTATAACTTCCTTATCCTCTCATTTGTCATCAGTTTAAAGTTTTAGTAATTAGCAAGAGAGAACTTGTTGTTTATCTGTAGGAATAAATAAATGACAACCCTCAGACTCTGATGTCTGGAGGAGAAGGCCTCCTTTTCACGTCCTAGTGGTTGATGGCTGACGTTTAGCTGCTGGCCTCTCATGTCTCTTCCTTATCGGTCTCGCTTAATGCTCCGCCATCTGTTCACCTCCATCGGCGGTCTGATGATCCACTGGGCCGAGGTGGGTGGCCCGGGCCCCGCTGCACCGTCTGCATCGCGGCGGCAACAGGCCGGTGACCAAAGTCAGTTAAAAATTACTACCTGGGATGTATTCGTTTAGACCAAACTGTAGTAAAGTGAATTTGCAACGGAGACTGTTTACTCAAACTGAAAACGATTTGGAACAAAAACAAGAGTTTATTTTGGACAAATTCTGGTAAACGTTCCTCCCTGTTTTGCTCTGTTTGCTTCTGTTGGCACCAAATGAGAAATATCTGCCCACGTTTGGTAAGTGGATTTTTGACTTGGCAGCTTTGAGTAAGTCTGTGGTTGTGAACTGTTGTTGAGGACGAGTCTGTGTAGCTACTGGCAGAAAGTGGTGCTATTACGCAATAAAAATACGAAAATATATATATAGATATACAGCACCAGTCAAAAGTTTGGACACACCTACTCATTCAAGGGTTTTTCTTTATTTTTCTTATTTTCTACATTATAGAATAATAGTGAAGACATCAAACCTATGGAGAAAAACCATATGGAATCATGTAGTAACCAGAAAAGTGTAAAATCAAAATATATTTTATATTTGAGATTCTTCAAAGTTTGCCTTGATGACAGCTTTGCACACTCTTGGCATCCTCTCAACCAGCTTCATGAAGTAGACCCCTGGGTCACTTAGAAATGTCCTTGTTTTTGAAAGAAAAGCACATTTTTTGTCCATTAAAATAACATCATATTGATCAGAAATACAGTGTAGATATTGTTAATGTTGTAAACGACTACTCCTTTCACAGAAAGTGAAAGTGGCTCTAACCAGAATAGAAAGAGGAGTGGGAGGCCCTGGTGCACAACTGAGCAAGAGGAGAAGTACAGTAGAGTGTCTAGTTTGAGAAAAAGCTCCCTCACAAGTCCTCAACTGGCAGCTTTATTAAATAGTACCGGCAAAACACGTCTCAACGTCAACAGTGAAGAGGCAACTCTGGGATGCTGTATACAGGGTATTACGGTACAGAGTCAATGTGGAGGCTATATACAGGGTATTACGGTACAGAGTCAATGTGGAGGCTATATACAGGGTATTACGGTACAGAGTCAATGTGGAGACTATATACAGGGTATTACGGTACAGAGACAATGTGGAGGCTATATACAGGGTATTACGGTACATAGTCAATGTGGAGGCTATATACAGGGTATTACGGTACAGAGTCAATGTGGAGGCTATATACAGGGTATTACGGTACAGAGTCAATGTGGAGGCTATATACAGGGTGTTACGGTACAGAGTCAATGTGGAGGCTATATACAGGAGGTACCAGTACAGAGTCAATGTGGAGGCTATATACAGGGTGTTACGGTACAGAGTCAATGTGGAGGCTATATACAGGGTGTTACGATACAGAGTCAATGTGGAGGCTATATACAGGGGGTACCAGTACAGAGTCAATGTGGAGGCTATATACAGGGGGTACTGGTACAGAGTCAATGTGGAATCTATATACAGGGGGTACTAGTACAGAGTCAATGTGGGGGCTATATACAGGGTGTTACGGTGCAGAGTCAATGTGGAGGCTATATACAGGGTATTACGGTACAGAGTCAATGTGGAGGCTATATACACGGGGTACCGGTACAGAGTCAGTGTGGAGGCTATATACAGGGTGTTACGGTACAGAGTCAATGTGGAGGCTATATACAGGGGGTACCAGTACAGAGTCAATGTGGAGGCTATATACAGGGTATTACGGTACAGAGTCAATGTGGAGGCAATATACAGGGTATTACGGTACAGAGTCAATGTGGAGGCTATATACAGGGGGTACCGGTACAGAGTCAGTGTGGAGGCTATATACAGGGTGTTACGGTACAGAGTCAATGTGGAGGCTATATACAGGGTGTTACGGTACAGCTTCAATGTGGAGGCTATATACAGGGTATTACGGTACAGAGTCAATGTTGAGGCTATATACAGGGTGTTACGGTACAGAGTCAATGTGGAGGCTATATACAGGGTATTACGGTACAGAGTCAATGTGGAGGCTATATACAGGGTATTACGGTACAGAGTCAATGTGGAGGCTATATACAGGGTGTTACGGTACAGAGTCAATGTGGAGGCTATATACAGGGTGTTATGGTACAGAGTCAATGTGGAGGCTATATACAGGGTGTTACGGTACAGAGTCAATGTGGAGGCTATATACAGGGTATTACGGTACAGAGTCAATGTGGAGGCTATATACAGGGTGTTACGGTACAGAGTCAATGTGGAGGCTATATACAGGGTGTTACGGTACAGAGTCAATGTGGAGGCTATATACAGGGGTAACAGTACAGAGTCAATGTGGAGGCTATATACAGGGGGTACCAGTACAGAGTAAATATGGAGGCTATATACAGGGTGTTACCGTACAGAGTCAATGTGGAGGCTATATACAGGGGGTACCAGTACAGAGTCAATGTGGAGGCTATATACAGGGGGTACTGGTACAGAGTCAATGTGGAGGCTATATACAGGGGGTACTGGAACAGAGTCAATGTGGAGGCTATATACAGGGTGTTACGGTGCAGAGTCAATGTGGAGGCTATATACAGGGTATTATGGTACAGAGTCAATGTGGAGGCTATATACAGGGTGTTACGGTACAGAGTCAATGTGGAGGTTATATACAGGGTATTACGGTACAGAGTCAATGTGGAGACTATATACAGGGTATTACGGTACAGAGTCAATGTGGAGGCTATATACAGGGGGTACCAGTACAGAGTCAATGTGGAGGCTATATACAGGGTGTTACGGTACAGAGTCAATGTGGAGGCTATATACAGGGGGTACCAGTACAGAGTCAATGTGGAGGCTATATACAGGGGGTACTGGTACAGAGTCAATGTGGAGGCTATATACAGGGAGTACCGGTACAGAGTCAGTGTGGAGGCTATATACAGGGTGTTACGGTACAGAGTCAATGTGGAGGCTATATACAGGGTGTTACGGTACAGAGTCAATGTGGATGCTATATACAGGGTATTACGGTACAGAGTCAATGTGGAGGCTATATACAGGGGGTACCAGTACAGAGTCAAAGTGGAGGCTATATACAGGGTATTACGGTACAGAGTCAATGTGGAGGCTATATACAGGGGGTACTAGTACAGAGTCAATGTGGGGGCTATATACAGGGTGTTACGGTGCAGAGTCAATGTGGAGGCTATATACAGGGTATTACGGTACAGAGTCAATGTGGAGGCTATATACACGGGGTACCGGTACAGAGTCAGTGTGGAGGCTATATACAGGGTGTTACGGTACAGAGTCAATGTGGAGGCTATATACAGGGGGTACCAGTACAGAGTCAATGTGGAGGCTATATACAGGGTATTACGGTACAGAGTCAATGTGGAGGCAATATACAGGGTATTACGGTACAGAGTCAATGTGGAGGCTATATACAGGGGGTACCGGTACAGAGTCAGTGTGGAGGCTATATACAGGGTGTTACGGTACAGAGTCAATGTGGAGGCTATATACAGGGTGTTACGGTACAGCTTCAATGTGGAGGCTATATACAGGGTATTACGGTACAGAGTCAATGTTGAGGCTATATACAGGGTGTTACGGTACAGAGTCAATGTGGAGGCTATATACAGGGTATTACGGTACAGAGTCAATGTGGAGGCTATATACAGGGTATTACGGTACAGAGTCAATGTGGAGGCTATATACAGGGTGTTACGGTACAGAGTCAATGTGGAGGCTATATACAGGGTGTTATGGTACAGAGTCAATGTGGAGGCTATATACAGGGTGTTACGGTACAGAGTCAATGTGGAGGCTATATACAGGGTATTACGGTACAGAGTCAATGTGGAGGCTATATACAGGGGGTACCAGTACAGAGTCAATGTGGAGACTATATACAGGGTGTTATGGTACAGAGTCAATGTGGAGGCTATATACAGGGTGTTACGGTACAGAGTCAATGTGGAGGCTATATACAGGGTGTTACGGTACAGAGTCAATGTGGAGGCTATATACAGGGGTAACAGTACAGAGTCAATGTGGAGGCTATATACAGGGGGTACCAGTACAGAGTAAATATGGAGGCTATATACAGGGTGTTACCGTACAGAGTCAATGTGGAGGCTATATACAGGGGGTACCAGTACAGAGTCAATGTGGAGGCTATATACAGGGGGTACTGGTACAGAGTCAATGTGGAGGCTATATACAGGGGGTACTGGAACAGAGTCAATGTGGAGGCTATATACAGGGTGTTACGGTGCAGAGTCAATGTGGAGGCTATATACAGGGTATTATGGTACAGAGTCAATGTGGAGGCTATATACAGGGTGTTACGGTACAGAGTCAATGTGGAGGTTATATACAGGGTATTACGGTACAGAGTCAATGTGGAGACTATATACAGGGTATTACGGTACAGAGTCAATGTGGAGGCTATATACAGGGGGTACCAGTACAGAGTCAATGTGGAGGCTATATACAGGGTGTTACGGTACAGAGTCAATGTGGAGGCTATATACAGGGGGTACTGGTACAGAGTCAATGTGGAGGCTATATACAGGGGGTACCGGTACAGAGTCAGTGTGGAGGCTATATACAGGGTGTTACGGTACAGAGTCAATGTGGAGGCTATATACAGGGTGTTACGGTACAGAGTCAATGTGGATGCTATATACAGGGTATTACGGTACAGAGTCAATGTGGAGGCTATATACAGGGGGTACCAGTACAGAGTCAAAGTGGAGGCTATATACAGGGTATTACGGTACAGAGTCAATGTGGAGGCTATATACAGGGGGTACCAGTACAGAGTCAATGTGGAGACTATATACAGGGTGTTATGGTACAGAGTCAATGTGGAGGCTATATACAGGGTGTTACGGTACAGAGTCAATGTGGAGGCTATATACAGGGTGTTACGGTACAGAGTCAATGTGGAGGCTATATACAGGGGGTAACAGTACAGAGTCAATGTGGAGGCTATATACAGTGTGTTACGGTGCAGAGTCAATGTGGAGGCTATATACAGGGTGTTACGGTACAGAGTCAATGTGGAGCCTATATACAGGGGGTACCAGTACAGAGTAAATGTGGAGGCTATATACAGGGGGTACTGGGTAGAGTCAATGTGGAGGCTATATACATGGGGGTACCGGTACAGACTAAATGTGGAGGCTATATACAGGGGGTACCGGTACAGAGTCAGTGTGGAGGCTATATACAGTGGGTACTAGTACAGAGTCAATGTGGAGGCTATATACAGGAGGTACCGGTACAGAGTCAATGTGGAGGCTATATACAGGGGGTACCGGTACAGAGTCAATGTGGAGGCTATATACAGGGGGTACCGGTACAGAGTCAGTGTGGAGGCTATATACAGGGGGTACCGGTACAGAGTCAATGTGGAGGCTATATACAGGGGGTACCGGTACAGAGTCAATGTGGAGGCTATATACAGGGGGTACCGGTACAGAGTCAATGTGGAGGCTATATACAGGGGGTACCGGTACAGAGTCAATGTGGAGGCTATATACAGGGGGTACCGGTACAGAGTCAATGTGGAGGCTATATACAGGGGGTACCGGTACAGAGTCAATGTGGAGGCTATATACAGGGGGTACTAGTACAGAGTCAATGTGGAGGCTATATACAGGGGGTACCGGTACAGAGTCAATGTGGAGGCTATATACAGGGGGTACCGGTACAGAGTCAATGTATCAATGTGCGGGGGTGCCGATGTCGAGGTAATTGAGGTAACTATGTACATGCAGATAGGGTTGCTAAAGTGCAGCGTTGTAGTTCTCACACTCAAACAGGTGCGCTAAATCCTTCCTTAACCCGTCTCCTCCCCTTCATCTACATGTCTCCTCCCCTTCATCTGTACTGGTACTCCCCCTTCATACTCCCCTTCATCTACTAGTCATTCAACTGAGACTGCTCTCCTCTGTATCACGGAGGCGCTCCGCACTGCTAAAGCTAACTCTCTCTCCTCTGCTCTCATCCTTCTAGATCTATCGGCTGCCTTCGATACTGTGAACCATCAGATCCTCCTCTCCACCCTCTCCGAGTTGGGCATCTCCGGTGCGGCCCACGCTTGGATTGCATCCTACCTGACAGGTCGCTCCTACCAGGTGGCGTGGCGAGAATCTGTCTCCTCACCACGCGCTCTCACCACTGGTGTCCCCCAGGGCTCTGTTCTTGGCCCTCTCCTATTCTCGCTATACACCAAGTCACTTGGCTCTGTCATAACCTCACATGGTCTCTCTTATCATTGCTATGCAGACGACACACAATTAATCTTCTCCTTTCCCCCTTCTGATGACCAGGTGGCGAATCGCATCTCTGCATGTCTGGCAGACATATCAGTGTGGATGACGGATCACCACCTCAAGCTGAACCTCGGCAAGACGGAGCTGCTCTTCCTCCCGGGAAGGACTGCCCGTTCCATGATCTCGCCATCACGGTTGACAACTCCATTGTGTCCTCCTCCCAGAGCGCCAAGAACCTTGGCGTGATCCTGGACAACACCCTGTCGTTCTCAACCAACATCAAGGCGGTGGCCCGTTCCTGTAGGTTCATGCTCTACAACATCCGCAGAGTACGACCCTGCCTCACACAGGAAGCGGCGCAGGTCCTAATCCAGGCACTTGTCATCTCCCGTCTGGATTACTGCAACTCGCTGTTGGCTGGGCTCCATGCCTGTGCCATTAAACCCCTTCAACTCATCCAGAACGCCGCAGCCCGTCTGGTGTTCAACCTTCCCAAGTTCTCTCACGTCACCCCGCTCCTCCGTTCTCTCCACTGGCTTCCAGTTGAAGATCGCATCCGCTACAAGACCATGGTGCTTGCCTACAGAGCTGTGAGGGGAACGGCACCTCAGTACCTCCAGGCTCTGATCAGGCCCTACACCCAAACAAGGGCACTGCGTTCATCCACCTCTGGCCTGCTCACCTCCCTACCACTGAGGAAGTACAGCTCCCGCTCTGCCCAGTCAAAAGTGTTCGCTGCCCTGGCCCCCCAATGGTGGAACAAACTCCCTCACGACGCCAGGACAGCGGAGTCAATCACCACCTTCCGGAGACACCTGAAACCCCACCTCTTTAAGGAATACCTAGGATAGGATAAGTAATCCCTCTCACCCCCCTTAAGTTTTAGATGCACTATTGTAAAGTGACTGTTCCACTGGATGTCATAAGGTGAATGCACCAATTTGTAAGTCGCTCTGGATAAGAGCGTCTGCTAAATGACTTAAATGTAAATGTAATGTACATGTCTCCTCCCCTTCATCTACATGTCTCCTCCCCTTCATCTACATGTCTCCTCCCCTTCATCTACATGTCTCCTCCCCGTCATCTACACTGATTGAAATGGATTTAACAAGTGACATCAATAAGGGATCATAGCTTTCACCTGGATTCACCTGGTCAGTCTATGTTATGGAAAGAGCAGCTGTTCCTAATGTTTCGTACACTCAGTGTATATTTCAGGATGTTGTCTATCTCTACTAATTTTAACATTACAGTCCAAAAAATATTCTTTATTTATTCAAATGTTACCCACAACTTACGGTATGAGGTTAGTTGAGCCACAGGACAAGGTAAATTAAGCTGCCTAGAAATGTCTGTTCTGCATGGAATATTACCACAACCTTTAAAAAAATATATTTTAAATAAGGTGTAGCAACAACAGATAACATTATTCATATAGATAAAGTTAGCATGCTAGATAAGGTTAGCAAGCTTAATAAGGTTAGCACGCTTAATAAGGTTAGCATGCTACATAAGGTTAGCGTCCATATAAGGTTAAGATGCTAAATAAGGTTAGCATGCTCGATAAGTTAGCATGTTAGCTAGCTACAAATCAAATCACATTTTATTAGTCACATGCGCCGAATACAACAGGTATTTCGAATAGAAGTGAAATGGTTACTTACGAGCCCTTATCCAAAAAATGCAGTTTCAAAAAATAAGGATAAGAATAAGAGGTAAAAGTAACAAATAATTAAAGAGCAGCAGTAAAATATAACAATATATACAGGGGTGCCAGTTAGTTAAGGTAGCATGTACTTGTAGGTAGAGTTCATTAAAGTGAATATGCATAGATGACAACAGAGTATGGCAGTGATGTGGAGAGAGGGGGGGGGCCAATGTGAAAAGTCCATTTGACTAGATGTTCAGGAGTCTTATGTCTAGAAGCTGTTAAGAAGCCTCTTGGACCTCGACTTGACGCTACAGTGTCGATTGTCGTGTGGTAGCAGAGAGTCTATGATTAGGGTGGCTGGAGACTTCGACAATTTTCAGGGCCTTCAGGGAGAGGTTGTTGTCCTGGCACCACACGGCCAGGTCTCTGACCTCCTCCCTGTCGGCTGTCTTGTCATTGTCGGTGATCAGGCTGTTGTGTCAGCTGCAAACTTAATGATGGTGCTGGAGTCGTGCCTGGCCGTGCAGTCATGAGTGAACAGGGAGTACAGGAGGGTGCTGAGCACACACCCCTGAGGGGCCCCCATGTTGAGGATCAGCGCGGCAGGGTAGCCTAGTGGTTAGAGCGTTGGACTAGTAACCGAAA
Organism: Oncorhynchus gorbuscha; assembly: GCF_021184085.1. Lineage (NCBI taxonomy): Eukaryota > Metazoa > Chordata > Actinopteri > Salmoniformes > Salmonidae > Oncorhynchus > Oncorhynchus gorbuscha. Next base: position 4,303,767 of record NC_060181.1, read on the forward strand.
GGTTGCAAGTTCATATCCCGAGCTGACAAGGTACAAATCTGTCGTTCTGCCCCTGAACAGGCAGTTAACCCACTGTTCCTAGGCCGTCATTGAAAATAAGAATTTGTTCTTAACTGACCTGCCTGGTTAAATAAAGGTAAAAAAAAGAGTTTGTTCTTTAACTGACTTGCCTAGTTAAATAAAGGATAAATAAATATGAATTATTTATAATGCAACCAACAATCTCTGGTCAATCAAACAAATGGTGTGGTTGAATCTACAGCTATGACTCATTGCATTGTGGGACACAAGACGACTTCCGTAAACACACATCAACATCCTGGAAAAGATCCACATGTCTTTTGGCCAGCATCACCTTTAGGTTGTTGTTACCTACTCTTACACTGACATTTGTGTTACCTTACCTTACCTCTTACACTGACATTTTTTGATGTTCATCAGGACAAGACTCGTGATTGTCAACCTGTATACAACACACACACACACACACACACACACACACACACACACACACACACACACACACACACACACACACACACACACACACACACACACACACACACACACACACACACACACACACACACACACACACACACACACACACACACACACACACACACACACACCTACACACACACACACTTCTGCTGCGTAGGTGTAAACTCGGTGTGACACAGCAGCAGCCTGAATGTTCCCGAGACACTTCCTGATTCTGGATGACTCAGTTTTGGAATGTTTTTACAATGAGGGATCTTAATGCAAATGTCCCAAACCACACCCTATTCCCTGAACGGTGCACTATGCAAGAGTGATACAGTATTCCTTGAATGGTGCACTATGTAGGGTATAAGGTACCATTTGAGACAAAACCATAGAGCTCATTGCAATATTTTTGAGGTTTAAAGAAGCTGACAATGTGAGTTAAGCTCTTCCCACGCACCTGTGTCTGTTCAGGGGACTTTCTTGGGAGTTTCATGCAGGTGTGAGAAAAGTTGTGTTTTGCTGACAGTCTCAGAACCGAATGTGAGTTGGAAGAGGGGATGCCTTGGCTGCCCACTGACATGGTTTGGGTCACTGTATACTGTATGTAGGTCAATGTGAAATGACACCTCCTTTCTCATACGGGGCAATATATAATTGAAAATGAAAGCACTTTATGCGTAATAGGATCTCCTGTGGGCTCTAACTACACTCCTGTGGACTCTGACTACACTCCTATGGACTCTGACTGCACTCCTATGGACTCTGACTACACTCCTATGGACTCTGACTACACTCCTATGGACTCTGACTACACTCCTATGGACTCTGACTACACTCCTATGGACTCTGACTACACTCCTATGGACTCTGACTACACTCCTATGGACTCTGACTACACTCCTATGGGCACTCCTGTGTCTCTCCTGTCCAATCACAGACCTAGCCTCAGGGGAGCAAGGCCACACCCGCCAGCAGGCACCTCCCCAAACCCACCAGGGTGTCCCGACCAACAAATGGGGAGTGTCCGCAGAATGCCTTCACCCGCCCACCTCAGGTGAACACACCACTGGTCAGCACAGGCAGCAAATACATTGGAAAAAAAAACATGGGATTTTTTGTTTTTGCTCTGTAGTTTGATTAGTCTGAATAGAAAAGGGAGGGGTAGTCACGTAGTATGTAGGAACTACTCCTGTTTTTCATACCCAATACACTTTGCGGGGACAGTAGTTTTCGTTTGATGTGTCACTGTGAAAGGGGATTCCTCTCTTCATCCTGTCCATCTCCATTATTATCTTAGTCCTCGTCACTCTAGCCCCCCCCACGTCTTGTCTCCTCTTCTTCCCTCACCTTTCCTATCCTCTCCTCTCCTCTCCTCTCCTACCCCTCATCTCCTCTCCTACCCCTCATCTCCTCTCCTACCCCTCTCCTCTCCTCTCCTCTCCTCTCCTCTCCTCTCCTCTCCTCTCCTCTCCTCTCCCTCTCCTCTCCTCTCCTCCCTCCTCTCCTCTCCTCTCCTCTCCTCTCCTCTCCTACCCCTCATCTCCTCTCCCTCCTCTCCCTCTCCTCTCCTCTCCTCTCCTCTCCTCTCCTCCTCTCCTCTCCTCTCCTCTCCTCTCCTCTCCTCTCCTCTCCTCTCCTCTCCTCTCCTCTCCTCCATCCCCCTCCTCTCCTCTCCTCTCCTCTCCTCCATCCCCCTCCTCTCCTCTCCTCTCCTCTCCTCTAATACCCCTCCTCTCCTACCCCTCCTTTCTTCTACCATTAATAACCACCAATCACTATGTCTAACTCAGCAGTGTTACTGCTATACATCAATTAATTTGCAAAAGCACATATCAATTGTTTTGTGTTTTAGTGACTGACACTAGAGTCTGTTGATGCATACAGGTTGTATCTGATGAGTGGGAAGCCAAGTTAAGACATAAAGGTTTTCACTGTCGACAAGATTTTATGAAGAAGTGAAAAAGTGTTGCATCGCTGCCCTGAAGTTGGGAGGCGGCAGGTTAGCCTAGTGTTTAGAGTGTAGAGGAGGCAGGTAGCCTAGTGGTTAGAGTGTAGAGGCGGCAGGGTAGCCTAGTGGTTAGAGTGTAGAGGCGGCAGGTTAGCCTAGTGGTTAGAGTGTAGAGGAGGCAGGGTAGCCTAGTGGTTAGAGTGTAGAGGAGGCAGGTAGCCTAGTGGTTAGAGTGTAGAGGCGGCAGGGTAGCCTAGTGGTTAGAGTGTAGAGGCGGCAGGTAGCCTAGTGGTTAGAGTGTAGAGGCGGCAGGGTAGCCTAGTGGTTAGAGTGTAGAGGCGGCAGGTAGCCTAGTGGTTAGTGTGTAGAGGAGGCAGGTAGCCTAGTGGTTAGAGTGTAGAGGTGGCAGGTAGCCTAGTGGTTAGTGTGTAGAGGAGGCAGGTAGCCTAGTGGTTAGAGTGTAGAGGAGGCAGGTAGCCTAGTGGTTAGAGTGTAGAGGAGGCAGGTAGCCTAGTGGTTAGTGTGTAGAGGCGGCAGGTAGCCTAGTGGTTAGTGTGTAGAGGAGGCAGGTAGCCTAGTGGTTAGAGTGTAGAGGTGGCAGGTAGCCTAGTGGTTAGTGTGTAGAGGAGGCAGGTAGCCTAGTGGTTAGTGTGTAGAGGAGGCAGGTAGCCTAGTGGTTAGAGTGTAGAGAGGCAGGTAGCCAGTGTAGCCTAGTGGTTAGTGTGTAGAGGAGGCAGGTAGCCTAGTGGTTAGAGTGTGAGAGGAGGCAGGTAGCCTAGTGGTTAGAGTGTAGAGGAGGCAGGTAGCCTAGTGGTTAGTGTGTAGAGGCGGCAGGTAGCCTAGTGGTTAGCCTAGTGGTTGTGTAGAGGAGGCAGGTAGCCTAGTGGTTAGAGTGTAGAGGAGGCAGGTAGCCTAGTGGTTAGTGTGTAGAGGAGGCAGGTAGCCTAGTGGTTAGTGTGTAGAGGAGGCAGGTAGCCTAGTGGTTAGAGTGTAGAGGCGGCAGGTAGCCTAGTGGTTAGTGTGTAGAGGAGGCAGGTAGCCTAGTGGTTAGAGCGTTGGACTAGTAACCATAAAGGTTGCAAGATCAAATCCCCGAGCTGACAAGGTAAAACTCTGACCCTGAACAAGACAGTTAACCCACTGTTCCTAGGCCATCCATTGATAATAAGAATTTGTTCTCGACTGACTTGCCTAGTTAAATCAAATAAAACGTTTAAAGTGCTTATCGTCAATGATCGGTGGGAACGTGTTGTGATGGACGTTCTGGAGGATGATCGTTCCATATTGAATCAGACTTTTTAGAGTCTTATGATGACATCGACGTGGGAAGAAAAGGAGATCAACGGTGGTTGTTGTCACAGAAGAAGTTAAACCGAGGTTTTGAAATCAGTGGAATCAGTGGAATCAGTGGAATCAGTGGAATCAGCTCGATGGAAGCAGACAAGAGGAGGGAACTCCTTTTTTCTCCCGAGTGCTTGAATAGGACCTGTGACGAAAATGTACATTAGACCAAGTAGGCGTGAACAGGTTAATAAATATACAAAAAACTAAAGACCAGAGAACGTGAGAACATGCGTCCCCGTGCTGAAATATGGGCCAGTGAGACCGACAGCGTGAGCTGGAAGGTAAAGACACTCTGAAACCTTTCTCCAGTAAAGAGGATGAAGGCAACAGAGGAGACACAGAGGAGAATGCAGACACAGAGGAGAATGCAGACACAGAGGAGAATGCAGACACAGAGTGCCAATAACAGTGACTGAATTTGTCTTTCTCTTCTAATTGCTTACTTTACTTTTTTGTTAGAACCAAAATGGGCGATAAACCTTCAAATGCCGCGGTGGACACCTCTCACCTCTACTTTGTAGCTGACAAAGTCTCAGCCTCAGCCTCAGCTAATCAACCTTACCGTTCCCTGGACACTGCCTACCATCGCAGTCACTCGCTCCATAAAACCCTTACTGCATGAAAGGATCAAGTCAAAGAGGGAGAGAAGGTAAGAGAGAGAGGTGGAGAGATAATCAGAGAGGGAGAGAAGGTAAGAGAGAGAGGTGGAGAGATAATCAGAGAGGGAGAGAAGGTAAGAGAGAGAGGTGGAGAGATAATCAGAGAGGGAGAGAAGGTAAAGAGAGAGGTGGAGAGATAATCAGAGAGGGAGAGAAGGTAAGAGAGAGAGGTGGAGAGATAATCAGAGAGGGAGAGAAGGTAAGAGAGAGAGGTGGAGAGATAATCAGAGAGGGAGAGAAGGTAAGAGAGAGAGGTGGAGAGATAATCAGAGAGGGAGAGAAGGTAAGAGAGAGAGGTGGAGAGATAATCAGAGAGGGAGAGAAGGTAAGAGAGAGAGGTGGAGAGATAATCAGAGGGAGAGAAGGTAAGAGAGAGAGGTGGAGAGATAATCAGAGAGGGAGAGAAGGTAAGAGAGAGAGGTGGAGAGATAATCAGAGAGGGAGAGAAGGTAAGAGAGAGAGGTGGAGAGATAATCAGAGAGGGAGAGAAGGTAAGAGAGAGAGGTGGAGAGATAATCAGAGAGGAGAGAAGGTAGAGAGAGAGGTGGAGAGATAATCAGAGAGGGAGAGAAGGTAAGAGAGAGAGGTGGAGAGATCAAGTCAGGTCAGGGAGAGAAGGTAAGAGAGAGAGAGGTGGAGAGAAGCTACTATTGATAGAGCAGAAACACTTGTTTGAATTAGTCAATTAGTCAATTAGTCTATTAGTCGATTAGTCGCCTCCTCGACCCCCCCCCATCTCCCTCCACCAACCTCCTCCCCTTCTCATCAAATCCCTCTCTCTGTCCCTCTCTCCCTTTCTACTCTCTCTATGACTTTATTCAACAGCTGGTGAGGGTGAAGACAGGAGGAGACAGGGGAAGAAGGGAAAAAAAGACCATTAGGGAGAGACGTTCCTCTTTCTGCACACTCTGTTCCTGTTCCGTTCTACAGGGTTCCACGCTCCGCGGATGGCTGTGTTTTTGTTATTTAGCATTTTAAGATGCGAAAGGCTCTGTCTCTCTGTCTCTCTGTCTCTCTGTCTCTCTGTCTCTCTGTCTCTGTCTCTCTGTCGCTCTGTCTCTCCATCGCTCTGTCTCTCTCTCTCTCTCTCTCTCTCTCTCTCTCTCTCTCTCTCTCTCTCTCTCTCTCTCTCTCTCTCTCTCTCTCTCTCTCTCTCTCTCTCTCTGTCTCTCTGTCTGTCTGTCTCTCTGACTCTCTGTCTGTCTGTCTCTCTCTCTCTGTCTCTCTGTCTCTCTGTTCTGTCGCTATGTCTCTCTGTCTCTATTTCTCTCTGTCTCTCTGTCTCTATGTCTCTCTCTCTCTCTCTCTCTCTCTCTCTCTCTCTCTCTCTCTCTCTCTCTCTCTCTCTCTCGTGGCGTGACATAGAAAGGGACCCGTGTGTCACATTGATTATCTTCCCCAGCCAGTCATAGAGAGGGATGCCACTGAGACAATCAGCTCTCACGACACCAGAGAGTAGTTTCTGTCTACCGGTTTGAATTCCAACGTGGCTCACTTCACCAACATCAGACAGAGTAGTTTCTGTCTACGGGTTTGAATTCCAACGTGGCTCACTTCACCAACATCAGACAGAGTAGTTTTGGGAAACCAAGATGGTTCTCCAGCCAAATGCGTTGGAGCTCTGGGAAGGAGAAATAAACAAAGGATTCCAAGATAGTTACACAGAACAATAATGTTTTTGCAACCATACAGTCATTTGTAGAAGATAAGGGTCTAGAATAAGATAAGGGTCTAGAATAAGATAAGGGTCTAGAATAAGATAAGGGTCTAGAATAAGATAAGGGTCTAGAATAAGATAAGGGTCTAGAATAAGATAAGGGTCTAGAATAAGATAAGGGTCTAAGATAAAATAACACACACACACACACACACACACACACACACACACACACACACACACACACACACACACACACACACACACACACACACACACACACACACACACACACACACACACACACACACACACACACACACACACACACACACACACACACACACACACACACACACACACACACACTAATCTATTGTGGCCAGACTATGGTGGCATAGATCTGTCATGGTGCAATGGGATGAGTTGCAACGCATGAGTGATGATGAGAAAAAGACAGCATTATTTCTGGTGTTTGGGTTTTTCGTCACTAGCTGAACAAATGAACAAATGATGATTATGCAGGAGTTAGCATCTTTTTATTTTTGGAAAGGGGAGGGGAGATTTGGCCTATAGATGATGTGTCCGTATCTTGTAGAGAGAAGGTGGAGGGGAGATTTGGCCTATAGATGATGTGTCCGTATCTTGAAGAGAGAAGGTGGAGGGGAGATTTGGCCTATAGATGTGTCCGTATCTTGAAGAGAGAAGGTGGAGGGGAGATTTGGCCTATAGATGATGTGTCTGTATCTTGTAGAGAGAAGGTGGAGGGGAGATTTGGCCTATAGATGATGTGTCCGTATCTTGTAGAGAGAAGGTGGAGGGGAGATTTGGCCTATAGATGATGTGTCTGCATCTTGTAGAGAGAAGGTCTTCTTTCTGCTTCTGTTCTCTGAACATAGTATGGACACAGAACTTAATTGAGCATCTAACTAATTGTGCAAAACTTTAGTTCTGGATTAACTGAGATTACACACACATACAAACTAACACAACCCCAAGAAAGTCAAGAAATCAGTATGAAAGATTCCCATTGGATGGAGAGTCATGTGACTAACCTGTAGAGCGGAGAAGCATTGTGCGAATCCCTCAGGAATCTGTGTCATTTCAGACAGAGAGAGAAGAGTATAAACAAAGGGACAACAAACAAGTGAATGATAAAAAACAGAAAGAGAGAAAGACAATACACAACAACTAGTAGAGAGAGAGATATATAATAGATGATATATCTGTATCTTGAAGAGAGAGAGAGAGGTGGAGAGAGATATATATATATTTGCCTATAGATGATGTGTATATATATATAGAGAGAGAGAGAGAGATATAATCAAGAGAGAGAGATATAAAGAGAGAGAGAGAGAGACAGAGATAGATGATATATCCGTATCTTGTGGATAGAAGAGAGAGAGAGAGAGAGAGAGATTTGAGAGAGAGATAAAGAGAGACAGAGATCTTGAGAGAGATATAACTATATTATATATATATCTATTATATGAGAGTGAGAGAGAGAGAGAGATAATCAAGAGAGAGAGAGATATACAAAAAGAGAGAGAGAGACAGAATGAGAGAGAAGATATATATATATATATATAATATATATAGAGAGAGAGATATATAAAGAGAGAGAGAGACAGAGAGAGTGAGAGAGATATATATATATATATATATAGAGAGAGAGAGAGAGAGAGAGAGAGAGAGAGAGAGAGAGAGAGAGAGAGAGAGAGAGAGAGAGAGAGAGACTAGAGAGAGAGAGAGAGAGAGAGAGAGATAATCAAGAGAGAGAGATATATAAAGAGAGAGAGAGAGAGACAGAGACGGAGATAATAAAGAGAGACAGAGAGACACAGTTAATAAAAAAAGAGAGAGAGAGAGACAGAGATAATAAAGAGAGAGAGAGAGACAGAGATAATAAAGAGAGAGAGAGAGAGAGAGAGACAGAGATAATAAAGAGAGAGAGAGAGACAGAGATAATAAAGAGAGAGAGAGAGACAGAGATAATAAAGAGAGAGAGAGAGACAGAGATAATAAAGAGAGAGAGAGAGACAGAGATAATAAAGAGAGAGAGAGAGACACAGTTAATAAAGAGAGAGAGAGAGAGAGAGAGACAGAGATAATAAAGAGAGACAGAGAGACACAGTTAATAAAGAGAGAGAGAGAGAGAGAGAGAGAGACAGAGATATTAAAGAGAGAGAGAGAGACAGAGATAATAAAGAGAGAGAGAGAGAGAGACAGAGATAATAAAGAGAGAGAGAGAGACAGAGATAATAAAGAGAGAGAGAGAGACAGAGATAATAAAGAGAGAGAGAGAGACAGAGATAATAAAGAGAGAGAGAGAGACAGAGATAATAAAGAGAGAGAGAGAGAGAGAGAGAGAGACAGAGATAATAAAGAGAGAGAGAGAGACAGAGATAATAAAAGAGAGAGAGAGACAGAGATAATAAAGAGAGAGAGAGAGACAGAGAGAGAGAGATAATGAAGAGAGAGAGAGACAGAGTTAATAAAGAGAGAGAGAGAGACAGAGATAATAAAGAGAGAGAGAGAGACAGAGATAATAAAGAGAGAGAGAGAGACAGAGATAATAAAGAGAGAGAGAGAGACAGAGAGAGAGAGATAATGAAGAGAGAGAGAGACAGAGAGACAGAGTTAATAAAGAGAGAGAGAGAGACAGAGATAATAAAGAGAGAGAGAGAGACAGAGATAATAAAGAGAGAGAGAGAGACAGAGATAATAAAGAGAGAGAGAGAGACAGAGATAATAAAGAGAGAGACAGAGACAGAGAGACAGAGATAATAAAGAGAGAGAGAGACAGAGATAATAAAGAGAGAGAGAGAGACAGAGTTAATAAAGAGAGAGAGAGAGACAGAGTTAATAAAGAGAGAGAGAGACAGAGATAATAAAGAGAGAGAGAGAGACAGAGATAATAAAGAGAGAGAGAGAGACAGAGATAATATGGAGAGAGACAGAGACAGAGAGACAGAGATAATAAAGAGACAGAGAGACAGAGATAATAAAGAGAGAGAGACAGAGATAATAAAGAGAGAGAGACAGAGATAATAAAGAGAGAGAGAGAGAGAGAGAGAGAGAGAGAGAGAGAGACAGAGAGACAGAGAGACAGAGTTAATAAAGAGAGAGAGAGAGACAGAGTTAATAAAGAGAGAGAGAGAGACAGAGATAATAAAAGAGAGAGAGAGAGACAGAGATAATAAAGAGAGAGAGAGAGACAGAGTTAATAAAGAGAGAGAGAGACATAGATAATAAAGAGAGAGAGACAGACAGAGAGAGAGAGATAATGAAGAGAGAGACAGAGACAGACAGACAGAGACATAGATAATAAAGACAGAGAGAGAGATAATAGAGAGAGAGAAAGATAATAAAGCGAGAGAGAGAGATAGATAATAAAGAAGAGAGAGAGAGATAGATAATAAAGAGAGAGAGAGACAGAGATAATAAAGAGAGAGAGAGAGACAGAGATAATAAAGAGAGAGAGAGACAGAGATAATAAAGAGAGAGAGAGAGACAGAGATAATATGGAGAGAGACAGAGACAGAGAGACAGAGATAATAAAGAGACAGAGAGACAGAGATAATAAAGAGAGAGAGAGAGACATGATAATAAAGAGAGAGAGAGAGAGAGAGAGAGAGAGAGACAGAGAGACAGAGAGACAGAGTTAATAAAGAGAGAGAGAGAGACAGAGTTAATAAAGAGAGAGAGAGAGACAGAGATAATAAAGAGAGAGAGAGAGACAGAGATAATAAAGAGAGAGAGAGACAGAGTTAATAAAGAGAGAGAGAGACATAGATAATAAAGAGAGAGAAACAGACAGAGAGAGAGAGATAATGAAGAGAGAGACAGAGACAGACAGACAGAGACATAGATAATAAAGACAGAGAGAGAGATAATAGAGAGAGAGAAAGATAATAAAGCGAGAGAGAGAGATAGATAATAAAGAGAGAGAGAGAGAGAGATAGATAATAAAAGAGAGAGAGAGAGAGAGATAGATAATAAAGAGAGAGAGAGAGAGAGATAGATAATAAAGAGAGAGAGAGAGAGAGATAGATAATAAAGAGAGAGAGAGACAGAGATAATAAAGAGAGAGAGAGAGACAGAGATAATAAAGAGAGAGAGAGACAGAGATAATAAAGAGAGAGACAAAGATAATAAAGAGAGAGAGACCTGAGAGCACAATAGGAAAGGGTGGCCGCAGCACTGAGGGGAGTGATTGAAAAGGCTTCTTCTACTTTCCCGCGCGCCCAAGTGGTTATCTCCACCCTGCTACCACGAAAAGACTTTCACCCTGCCACAATACAGCGGGTAAACGCAAGTATTTCCCATGACTGTGCCTCAAAACCAAATGTTTTCTTGCCCACCACTCCACCCTGGACTTGAACAGCCTCTATAACCAGGTCCACCTCTACAAGGCAACAGTGCCCACCTTTGCCCGAACTCTAAAGGACATCGCTCTCAAACGTATCCCCAACACTTCACACAGGAGCAACAGATCAATAGACACCCCGCCCAAACCAGCGAGACGCCCTCCCAGATCTGCAGGACCACCCCTGGACCTGCACATAGAGGACCCACGCCAAGAGGAATTACATCCAGACCACAGCACCCCCAGACACATCCACACCCCCACCCCAACCAATCAACACCCCCCCACTTTAACCATGCCCACACCCCATTTAGGCCCCCTCAGATAAGACCTATGCCACTCCTGCCCACCCCATGCACCCCACCCCCGCAAAGAGGGCCTCAACATGGAAGCCACACATACGCCCAGGTAGTGAGCGGGCAAACAGTCCCAACCCCCACTCTCACACTCGCCCAAGACAATGGCATGTACCAGATGCTCAGCAGGCTCTGCTCACACTTACTGGCCTGAGGCCAAACCACACGACCAACAACATTGGACACTTTATGGAACACAAAGCCTTCACTATATCATCCTGGAATATCCAAGGCCTGAGGTCATCTGCCTCTGGCCTAAAGAGCAGGAACCCAGACTTCACCAAAGAAATCGGTAATACAGACATTGTCATCCTGCAAGAAACCTGGTATAGAGGAGACGGACCCACAGGTTGCCCTCTAGGTTACAGAGAGCTGTTAGTCCCATCCACCAAACTACCAGGTGTGAAACAGGGAAGGGACTCAGGCGGTATGCTAATTTGGTATAGAGCGGACCTAACTCACTCCATTAAATTAATCAAAACAGGAAAATTCTACATTTGGCTAGAAATTCAAAAGGAAATTATCCTAACAGAGACAAATGTCCTCCTGTGTGCTACCTATATCCCCCCACTTTAATGAAGACAGCTTCTCCATCTTGGAGGGGGAAATCAATCATTTCCAGGCCCAGGGACATGTACTAGTCTGTGGCGACCTAAATGCCAGAACCGGACAAGAACCTGACACCCTCAGAACACAGGGGGACAAATACCTGCCTGGAGGTGACAGCATCCCCTCCCCCATATGCCCTCCTAGGCACAACTATGACAACATTCCCTATCCCATATGCCCTCCTAGGCACAACTATGACAACACTCCCTCCCCCATATGCCCTCCTAGGCACAACTATGACAACACTCCCTCCCCCATATGCCCCCCCCTAGACACAACTATGACAACATAACCAACAAAAACGGGTCACAACTCCTGCAGCTCTGTGCACGCTACATAGTCAATGGTAGGCTTCGAGGGGACTCCTATAGTAGGTACACCTATAGCTCTGTTGCACGCTGGGTATGTACATAGTCAACGGTAGGCTTCGAGGGGACTCCTATGGTAGGTACACCTATAGCTCATCTCTTGGCAGTAGTACTGTAGACTACTTTATCACTGACCTCAACCCAGAGTCTCTCAGAGCGTTCAGACAGTCCACTGACACCCCTATCAGACCACATCAAAATCACAGTCTACTTAAACAGAGCAATACTCAATCATGAGGCATTTAAGCCAAAGGAACTGAGTAACATTAAGAAATGCTATAGATGGAAGGAATGCAGTTTGGAAACCTACCAAAAAACAATTAGGCAACAACAACTTCAATCCCTTTTAGACAATTTCCTGGGTAAAACGTTCCACTGTAATAGTGAAGGTGTAAACTTGGCATTAGAAAATCTTAACAGTATATTTGACCTCTCAGCTTCCCTATCAAATCTAAAAATCTCAAATAGAAAACCGAAGAAAATTAACAATAATGACAAATGGTTTGATGAAGAATGCAAAAACCTAAGAAAGAAATTGAGAAACCTGTCCAACCAAAAACATAGAGACCCGGAAAACCTGAGCCTACGCCTTCACTATGGTGAATCACTAAAACAATACAGAAATACACTACGGAAAAAGAAGGAACAGCATGTCAGAAATCAGCTCAATGTAATTGAAGAATCCATAGACTCTAACCACTTCTGGGAAAATTGGAAAACACTAAACAAACAACAACACGAAGAATTATCTATCCAAAATGGAGATGTATGGGTAAACCACTTCTCCAATCTTTTTGGTTCTATAACAAAGAATAAAGAGCAAAAACATATACATGATCAAATACAGATCTTAGAATCAACTATTAAAGACGACCAGAACCCACTGGATTATCCAATTACATTGAATGAGTTACAGGACAAAATAAAAACCCTCCAACCCAAAAAGGCCTGTGGTGTTGATGGTATCCTCAATGAAATGATCAAATATACAGACAACAAATTCCAATTGGCTATACTAAAACTCTTTAACATCATCCTTAGCTCTGGCATCTTCCCCAATATTTGGAACCAAGGACTGATCACCCCAATCAACAAAAGTTTAGACAAATTTGACCCTAATAACTATCGTGGAATATGCGTCAACAGTAACCTTGGGAAAATCCTCTGTATTATCATTAACAGCAGACTCGTACATTTCCTCAATGAAAACAATGCACTGAGCAAATGTCAAATTGGCTTTTTACCAAATTACTGTACAACAGACCATGTATTCACCCTGCAAACCCTAATTGACAACCAAACAAACCAAAACAAAGGCAAAGTCTTCTCATGCTTTGTTGATTTAAAAAAAGCCTTCGACTCAATTTGGCATGAGGGTCTGCTATACAAACTGATGGAAAGTGGTGTTGGGGGTAAAACATACGACATTATAAAATCCATGTACACAACCAACAAGTGTGCGGTTAAAATTGGCAAAAAACACACACATTTCTTCACACAGGGTCGTGGAGTTAGACAGGGATGCAGCTTAAGCCCCACCCTCTTCAACATATATATCAACGAATTGGCGCGGGCACTAGAAGTCTGCAGCACCCGGCCTCCCCCTGCTAGAATCCGAAGTCAAATGTCTGCTGTTTGCTGATGATCTGGTGCTTCTGACACCAACCAAGGAGGGCCTACAGCAGCACCTAGATCTTCTGCACAGATTCTGTCAGACCTGGGCCCTGACAGTAAATCTCAGTGAGACCAAAATAATGGTGTTCCAAAAAAGGTCCAGTCACCAGGACCACAAATACAAATTCCATCTAGACACTGTTGCCCTAGAGCACACAAAAAACTATACATACCTTGGCCTAAACATCAGCGCCACAGGTAACTTCCACAAAGCTGTGAACGATCTGAGAGACAAGGCAAGAAGGCCATTCTATGCCATCAAAAGGAACATACATTTCAACATACCAATTAGGATTTGGCTAAAAATACTTGAATCAGTCATAGAGCCCATTGTCCTTTATGGTTGTGAGGTCTGTGGTCCGCTCACCAACCAAGACTTCACAAAATGGGACAAACACCAAATTGAGACTGCACGCAGAATTCTGCAAAAATATCCTCCGTGTACAACGTAGAACACCAAATAATACATGCATAGCAGATTTAGGCCGATACCCACTAATTATCAAAATCCAGAAAAGAGCCGTTAAATTCTACAACCACCTAAAAGAAGCGATTCCCAAACCTTCCATAACAAAGCCATCACCTACAGAGAGATGAACCTGGAGAAGAGTCCCCTAAGCAAGCTGGTCCTGGGGCTCTCTTCACAAACACAAACACACCCTACAGAGCCCCAGGACAGCAGCACAATTAGACCCAACCAAATCATGAGAAAACAAAAAGATAATTACTTGACACATTGGAAAGAATTAACAAAAAAACAGAGCAAACTAGAATGCTATTTGGCCCTACACAGAGAGTACACAGCAGCAGAATACCTGACCACTGTGACTGACCCAACATTAAGGAAAGCTTTGACTATGTACAGACTCAGTGAGCATAGCCTTGCTATTGAGAAAGGCCGCCGTAGGTAGACATGGCTCTCAAGAGAAGACAGGCTATGTGCTCACTGCACACAAAATGAGGTGGAAACTGAGCTGCACTTCCTAACCTCCTGCCAAATGTATGCCTATATTAGAGAGAAATATTTCCCTCAGATTACACAGATCCACAAAGAATTTGAAAACAAATCCAATTTTGATAAACTCCCTTATCTACTGGGTGAAATGCCACAGTGTGTCATCACAGCAGCAAAATGTGTGACCTGTTGCCACGAGAAAAGGGCAACCAGTGAAGAACAAACACCATTGTAAATACAACCCATATTTATGCTTATTTATTTTATCTTGTGTCCTTTAATCATTTGTACATTGTTAAAACACTGTATATATATAATATGACATTTGTAATATCTTTATTCTTTTGAAACTTATGTATGTGTAATGTTTACTGTTCATTTTTATTGATTATTTCACTTTATATATTATCTACCTAACTTGCTTTGGCAATGTTAACACATGTTTCCCATGCCAATAAAGCCCTTGAATTGAACTGAATTGAATTGAGACAGAGATAATAAAGAGAGAGAGAGAGAGAGAAACAGAGAGACAGAGAGAGATAATAAAGAGAGAGACATAGATAATAAAGAGAGAGAGATAATGAAGAGAGAGAGATAATACAGATAGAGAGAGACAGAGAGAGAGACAGAGATAATAAAGGGAGAGAGAGAGAGACGGAGAGACAGAGAGACAGAGATAATAAAGAGAGACAGAGAGACAGAGATAATAAAGAGAGAGAGAGAGAGAGAGACAGTTAAATAGATGGCCGGACAGAGCTGGGCTGAGATATTTAGAGGGAAATAGATGGCTGGACAGAGCTGGGCTGAGATATTTTAGAGGTAAATAGATGGCTGGACAGAGCTGGGCTGAGATATTTAGAGGTAAATAGATGGCCGGACAGAGCTGGACAGAGCTGGGCTGAGATATTTAGAGGTAAATAGATGGCTGGACAGAGCTGAACAGAGCTGGACAGAGCCGGGCTGAGATATTTAGAGGTAAATAGATGGCCGGACAGAGCTGGACAGAGCTGGGCTGAGATATTTAGAGGTAAATAGATGGCCGGACAGAGCTGGACAGAGCTGGGCTGAGATATTTAGAGGTAAATAGATGGCTGGACAGAGCTGGACAGAGCTGGGCTGAGATATTTAGAGGTAAATAGATGGCCGGACAGAGCTGGACAGAGCTGGGCTGAGGATGGCATGTCTTTGAAACTGCTGCTCTGCAGAGTACGACCCTGCCTCACACAGGAAGCAGCGCAGGTCCTAATCCAGGCACTTGTCATCTCCCGTCTGGATTACTGCAACTCGCTGTTGGCTGGGCTCCCTGCCTGTGCCATTAAACCCCTTCAACTCATCCAGAACGCCGCAGCCCGTCTGGTGTTCAACCTTCCCAAGTTCTCTCACGTCACCCCGCTCCTCCGTTCTCTCCACTGGCTTCCAGTTGAAGCTCGCATCCGCTACAAGACCATGGTGCTTGCCTACGGAGCTGTGAGGGGAACGGCACCTCAGTACCTCCAGGCACTGATCAGGCCCTACACCCAAACAAGGGCACTGCGTTCATCCACCTCTGGCCTGCTCGCCTCCCTACCACTGAGGAAGTACAGCTCCCGCTCAGCCCAGTCAAAACTGTTCGCTGCCCTGGCCCCCCAATGGTGGAACAAACTCCCTCACGACGCCAGGACAGCGGAGTCAATCACCACCTTCCGGAGACACCTGAAACCCCACCTCTTTAAGGAATACCTAGGATAGGATAAGTAATCCCTCTCACCCCCCCCTTAAGTTTTAGATGCACTATTGTAAAGTGACTGTTCCACTGGATGTCATAAGGTGAATGCACCAATTTGTAAGTCGCTCTGGATAAGAGCGTCTGCTAAATGACTTAAATGTAATGTAAATGTAATGAAAACTGGATGAATACACACACACAAGGATGTTTATAAAAGTGCTATGGGGGAATTGTTCCATTGTAATTTCAAAAAATGTCTGTAATATATTTGCAGCTGATAGTGGAATAATAATGTTTCACAGTATTCCTTATCTGTCAGTGTTGCGATTGGCTGTGATATTGGCCTCTTGATTTCCTGCACCAGACTGGCATCTGTTGTCAAACTGGGAAAGCTCTGTTGACTACTGGAAATCGCTAATTTCCTGGTTGCTGAAATTGTACACTGTTTGCTCAATTTCAGTTTATGTGAGAAAACAAGCACTGAATATCGTAGATAATAATTGTGCTATCTAAATCACTGTGAAATATATTTTATTCCGTTTAAAAAATATATTTTCGGCAGACAGACCCTAACCCCCGATCTACAAACAGCACTATGACAGACAGACCCTAGCCCCCGATCTACAAACAGCACTATGACAGACCCTAACCCCCGATGTACAAACAGCACTATAACAGACCCTAACCCCGATCTACAAACAGCACTATGACAGACAGACAGACCCTAACCCCCGATCTACAAACAGCACTATGACAGACCCTAACCCCCGATGTACAAACAGCACTATGACAGACCCTAACCCCGATCTACAAACAGCACTATGACAGACACTAACCCCAGATCTACAAACAGCACTATGACAGACAGACCCTAACCCCCGATGTACAAACAGCACTATAACAGACCCTAACCCCCGATCTACAAACAGCACTATGACAGACAGACCCTAACCCTCGATCTACAAACAGCACTATGACAGACAGACCCTAACCCCCGATCTACCATCAGCACTATGATAGACAGACGCTAACCCCCGATCTACAAACAGCACTATGACAGACAGACCCTAACCCTCGATCTACAAACAGCACTATGACAGACAGACCCTAACCCCCGATCTACCATCAGCACTATGATAGACAGACGCTAACCCCCGATCTACAAACAGCACTATGACAGACAGATAATCACTAACCCTCGATCTACAAACAGCACTATAACAGACAGACCCTAACCCCCGATCTACAAACAGCACTATGACAGACAGACCCTAACCCCCGATCTACAAACAACACTATAACAGACAGACAGACCCTAACCCCCAATCTACAAACAGCACTATGACAGACAGACCCTAACCCCCGATCTACAAACAACACTATGACAGACAGACCCTAACCCCCGATCTACAAACAGCACTATGACAGACATACAGACCCTAACCCCGATCTACAAACAGCACTATGACAGACCCTAACCCCCGATCTACAAACAGCACTATGACAGACAGACAGACCCTAACCCCGATCTACAAACAGCACTATGACAGACAGACCCTAACCCCGATCTACAAACAGCACTATGACAGACAGACAGACCCTAACCCCGATCTACAAACAGCACTATGACAGACAGACCCTAACCCCGATCTACAAACAGCACTATGACAGACAGACAGACCCTAACCCCGATCTACAAACAGCACTATGACAGACAGACCCTAACCCCGATCTACAAACAGCACTATGACAGACCCTAACCCCCGATCTACAAACAGCACTATGACAGACAGATAATCCCTAACCCCCAATCTACAAACAGCACTATGACAGACCCTAACCCCCGATCTACAAACAGCACTAAAGCTCAAACACACAAACACATACATTTACAAACAGACACAGTGAGAGAGATACACACTGGAAAAGAGGCCATCTACCAATGAACAAGAGACCTGCGTAGCCTAGCAACAGCAAACAGTTTGGCTTCATGGCCAAGAGACAGGGCCGATCGCTGGGGGAATGTTTTGCCAAGCCTTCATGTAAATGGGTGAGAAAGAGGGCTAATTACTGGGGGAACATTTGGCCAAGCCTTCATGTAAATGGGGGAGAGAGAGGGCTAATTACTGGGGAAACGTTTGGCCAAGCCTTCATGTAAATGGGGGAGAGAGAGGGCTGATCGCTGGGGAAATGTTTGGCCAAGCCTTCATGTAAATGGGGGAGAGGGAGAGCTGATCGCTGGGGGAATGTTTGGCCAAGCCTTCATGTAAATGGGGGAGAGAGAGGGCTAATTACTGGGGGAAAGTTTGGCCAAGCCTTCATGTAAATGGGGAGAGAGAGGGCTGATCGCTGGGGGAATGTTTGGCCAAGCCTTCACGTAAATGGGGGAGAGAGCGGGCCGATCGCTGGGGGAATGTTTGGCCAAGCCTTCATGTAAATGGGTGAGAGAGAGGGCTAATTACTGGGGGAAAGTTTGGCCAAGCCTTCATGTAAATGCGGGAGAGAGAGGGCCGATCGCTGGGGGAATGTTTGGCCAAGCCTTCATGTAAATGGGGGAGAGAGAGGGCCGATCGCTGGGGGAATGTTTGGCCTTCATGTAAATGGGGGAGAGAGAGGGCCGATCGCTGGGGGAATGTTTGGCTAAGCATTCATGTAAATGGGTGAGAGAGAGGGCTAATTACTGGGGGAACGTTTGGCCAAGCCTTCATGTAAATGGGTGAGAGAGAGGGCTAATTACTGGGGGAACGTTTGGCCAAGCCTTCATGTAAATGGGGGAGAGAGAGGGCTGATCGCTGGGGAATGTTTGGCCTTCATGTAAATGGGGGAGAGAGAGGGCTGATCGCTGGGGGGGAAGTTTGGCATTATAGTCTGACTCGAGCTCCACCCCCTGTGGCACACACCAATCAGAAGAAGACACACACACACACACACACACACACACACACACACACACACACACACACACACACACACACACACACACACACACACACACACACACACACACACACACACACACACACACACACACACACACTAATTCACATTCAACATTCATAGAGCCCCTTCCAAAACTCCTTCTTCCCTAACTCTCTCCATAATGTCCAACAGCCCATCGATCATGCTGCTAAACAGAACTTTTTGGCTGGTCGTTGTCTCAGCCCCTGCTGTCGTCTGGCACAGGGGATATGGGGAGGTGGAGAGGAGGCATTTTAAATTGTCTATTTATTTAACTAGTTTTACATTTTTTGGAGGGCGGCACAAGACAGCTCCAGCATGCCAGCCCAGATAGCCAGCTTCCCCAACTTAATATAAAGGTATTCGCTTAATTGCCCTTAAAGGGAGAATCAAATCTATAACTGATTTGATTACAGAGATGGAGGCATAAATCAATGGTAAACAAAAGGAAGAGAAGAGAAAATAAGTTTGATTCTGTGGGAGAAACGCAAGAGAAAAAGAAACAACAAAAGCTTGAAAACCAGTCAGATCTGTAGAGAGGTTGAACCTCTGACCTCCACGGCTCTAAGCCCCTGATGTTTTTCTGGAGACCCCCTGTCAGATAATTCAAATCACCTTTTCTTGGCCGCATACATAGATTTGCTCAGGTGCAGCGATATGCGTGTGTTTCTCACTAACAGTGCAGTGATATGCGTGTGTTTCTCACTCTAACAGTGCAGTGATATGCGTGTGTTTCTCACTCTAACAGTGCGATATGCTGTGATAACAGTGCAGCGATATGCGTGTGTTTCTCACTCTAACAGTGCAGTGATATGCGTGTGTTTCTCACTCTAACAGTGCAGTGATATGCGTGTGTTTCTCACTCTAACAGTGCAGCGATATGCGTGTGTTTCTCACTAACAGTGCAGTGATATGCTGTGTGTTTCTGTTTCTCTAACAGTGCAGTGATATGCGTGTGTTTCTCACTCTAACAGTGCAGCGATATGCGTGTGTTTCTCACTCTAACAGTGCAGCGATATGCTGTGTTTTCTCTAACAGTGCAGCTAACAGTGCAGCGATATGCTGTGTTTCTCACTCTAACAGTGTGATATTTAACAGTCACTCTAACAGTGCAGCGATATGCTGTGTTTCTCACTCTAACAGTGCAGTGATATGCGTGTGTTTCTCACTCTAACAGTGCAGCGATATGCTGTGTTTCTCACTCTAACAGTGCAGCGATATGCTGTGTTTCTCACTCTAACAGTGCAGCGATATGCGTGTGTTTCTCACTCTAACAGTGCAGCGATATGTCTGTGTTTCTCACTCTAACAGTGCAGTGATACCTAGCAGTAATTAAATAAACAAGACCGTTTTTTAAAAGAAATGTCAGAACAAACAATGACACTAAAATATAAATATACAGTACATATAATGTAAATACATTTTTATATATATATATACTCATTCCAGGGTTTTCTTTATTTTTACTACATTGCAGAATAATAGTGAAGACATCAAAACTATGCAATAACAAAAACGCAATAATGTAGTAACCAAAACAATGTTAAAAAAAAATCTAAATATATTTTCGATTTGAGATTCTTCAAAGTAGTCAACCTTTGCCTTGATGACAGCTTTGTACATGCTTGGCATTCTCTCAACCAGCTTCACCTGGAATGCTTTTCCAACATAGCTGAGTGCTTGTTGGCTGCTTTTCCTTCACTCGGCGGTCCAACTAATACCAATATATATATATATATTTATATATATATACAACACTATATAACTATATCTAAACATAGCTAAAATTAAACTATAGAACTATGTCTATATCTATCTATATAACACTATATAACTATATATATCTATATAACTATATATATCTATATAACACTAAATAACACAATATAACTATAACTATATCTATCTAAATAACACAATATAACTATATAACTATATATATATATATCCATATGACACTATATATCTAAATATATAACACTATATAACTATATATATATATATCCATATGACACTATATATCTAAATATATAATGACTATATATCTAAAAATATAATATATATATCTATATATTTCTATATCTATCTATCTTTATAACATGATGTATCTATTTATATAACACTATATAACTATATGTATATATATATATATATAACACATATATAACTATATTTATATCTATATAACACTATATAACTATATATATCTATATAACACTATATAACTATATATATCTATATAACACTATATAACTATATGTATATATATATATATATATAACACTATATAACTATATTTATATCTATATAACACTATATAACTATATTTATATCTATATAACACTATATAACTATATTTATATCTATATAACACTATATAACTATATATATCTATATAACACTATATAACTATATATATCTATATAACACTATATAACTATATATATCTATATAACACTATATAACTATATTTATATCTATATAACACTATATAACTATATATATCTATATAACACTATATAACTATATGTATATATATATATATAACACTATATAACTATATTTATATCTATATAACACTATATAACTATATATATATCTATATAACACTATATAACTATATATATCTATATAACACTATATAACTATATATATCTATATAACACTATATAACTATATTTATATCTATATAACACTATATAACTATATATATCTATATAACACTATATAACTATATATATCTATATAACACTATTATAATAAAAATATCACCTCTCCTCCTTCTCTCTCTCTCATTTCCTCCTCCTCCTCTCTCTCTCCTTTCCACTCTCCTCCTCTCTCTCCTTTCACCTCTCATCTTCTCTCTCTCCTTTCCCCTATCATCCTCTCTCTCTCCTTTCCCCTCTCCTCCTCATCTCTCTCCTTTCCCCTATCCTCCTCCTCTCTCTCTCCTTTTCACCTCTCCTCATCTCTCTCCTTTCACCTCTCCTCCTCTCTCTTTCCTTTCCTCTCTACTCCTTCTCTCTCTCCTTTCCTCTCTACTCCTCCTCTCTACTTTCCTCTCTCCTCCTCCTCTCTCTCCTTTCCTCTCTCTCCTCCTCTCTCTCCTTTCCCCTCTCATCCCTCCTCTCTCTCCTTTCCTCTCTCCTCCTTCTCTCTCTCACTCCTCCTCTCTTTCCTTTCCCCCTCCTCTTCCTCTCTCTCCTTTCCTCTCTCCACCTCCTCTCTCTCCTTTCCCACTCTCCTCCTCCTCTCTCTCCTTTCCCCCTCCTCCTCCTCTCTCTCCTTTCCCCTCTCCTCCTCATCTCTCTCCTTTCCCCTCTCCTCCTCCCCTATCTCCTCTCTCCTTTCCTCTCTCCTCCTCCCTCTCTCTTCTCCTTTCCCCTCTCCTCCTCCTCTCTCTCCTTTCCTCTCTCCTCCTTCACTTTCCCCTATCTCCTCCTCTCTTTCCTTTCCCTCTCCTCTCCTTTCCCCTCTCCTTTCCTCTCTCCACCTCTCTCTTTCATTTCCCTCTCCTCCTCCTCCTTTCTCTCCTTTCTCTTTCCTTTCCTCCTACTCCTCTCTCTCCTTTCCCTCTCCACCTCCTCTCTCTACTTTCCTCTCTCCTCCTCCTCTCTCTCCTTTCCTCTCTACTCCTCCTCTCTCTCCTTTCCCCTCTCATCCTCCTCTCTCTCCTTTCCTCTCTCCTCCTTCTCTCTCTCCTCCTCCTCTCCTTTCCTTTCCCTCTCCTCTTCCTCTCTCTCTCTCTTTCCTTTCTCCACCTCCTCTCTCTCCTTTCCTCTCCCTCCTCCTCTCTCTCCTTTCCCCTCCTCCTCCTCTCTCTCTCCTTTCCCCTCTCCTCCTCCTCTCTCTCCTTTCCCCTCCTCCTCCTCTCTCTCCTTCCTCCTCCTCCTCTCTCACCATGCCCCATTTTTATATTTAATTTTTCTTTCAGTTTCTTTCCTCCCTCTTTCTCCCTACTATCTTTCTTTCTAAATGATATGTACCAGTGTGAGTGACGGTGCATATGAGTATTTCTCTAATTCCACTTGAGCCTTTACCAATATGTCCCCTTCACTCACTGTGTGCGTGTGGCCCCTAAGGCCTCATAAAATTAGCGTCAAAAATCCCTCAGTTTGGTGAAAGAGGCTCATCTCTACTCATTATCCATCAGTGACCTGTCTCAGAGAGAACGTGAGAGAGAGAGAGAGAGAGAGATAGAGAGGGAGAGAGAGAGATAGAGAGGGAGAGAGAGATAGAGAGGGAGAGAGAGAGATAGAGAGGGAGAGATCTCCTCCTCCTCTCTCTCCTTTCCCTCTACTCCTCCTCTCTCTCCTTTCCCCTCTCAGAGAGAGAGAGTCAGTCAAAGGAAGGGAACGGGGAACATGAGTGTACAACGCATTCAATTAAGACGTGAAGTGCCCAGGCTCCTAACATGACCATCTTCCAGGCCTTATAACCGTGTACCAGGCTCCTAACATGACCATCTTCCAGGCCTTATAACCGTGGACCACGCACACACACACACACACACACACACGCACACGCACGCACGCACGCACACACACACACACACACACACACACACACACACACACACACACACACACACACACACACACACACCACACACACACACACACACACACACACACACACACACACACACACACACACACACACACACACACACACACACACACACACACTTGCAGATCATTACAGATGTCAGCATCTGGTGTCTACGTAGATAAAGGTTCCTACTGTATATCTGTTGTCAACTCCTCCAGGACAGTAGTAGTTGGATAATTACAATCTGATGATGGTCTATTTTCCCGTCTCAAGACGTCCTCAAGACTCCCTTGGTTTCATGGTGACAAGGGACATCCTTTGTGAACAGTGTGTCTGAATGTGCGTGGGTTAGTTAATTCTAGATGTCTAGATGCAGGGCTCTGACTAGAAGGATTTTGTTATTTCTAGATGTCTAGATGCAGTCTATTGTCTCTATTTGCAGTCCAGTGTCTCTATATGCAGTCCAGTGTCTCTATATGCAGTCCAGTGTCTCTGTTTCCCAGAACCATTAGTCCAGTGTCTATAAAATTACCAACCCTGTGTGTGAGAGAAAGAGAGAGAGAGAGAGAGAGAGCGAGAGAGCGAGGGAGAGAGAGAGAGAGAGAGAGAGAGAGAGAGAGAGAGAGAGAGAGAGAGAGAGAGAGAGAGAGAGAGAGAGAGAGAGAGAGAGAGAGAGAGAGGTGGAGGAATTCCTGTTTTTGACTGAGCAGTGTGTTTTGTCCCTGTCTATGACACCGTAGGTATTTTATATGCCTTTATGCCATGGTACTAGATAGGTGTGTGTTTCATTTTCTTCTAGATAGTACTAGATCCCACCTTGTCTCTGATACTGGATATTTTGGCCTGCAGAGTGAATTTAAAAGTACACAGAACGCTTCCACACTTTTGACTACGACATAGAGTGAAGTACAGTGTGTGCAGGTTTTCCTTTCTGGCTGTCCATTTCCAGACGTCAGGGATGAATTCAACCAAACCTGTACTGCAGTATACTTCCTTTAATTTCCCCTCCGTTTATTAATATCTCTATGCTGTTCTGATACTGTAAACACCTACTGCTTCAATAAGACATGGACTCCCATCACGGGTCAACAACATATTTTTTCCGGCTCAATCGGTATTTACGTTTAAATGGCTCAGAGCCGACATTGAGTGATCTGATTAAATCCTGACCTATGGTATATGTTCAAAACTAATGGATCCACATGTCTCATTGTCTGTACATTCATTTCTTCAGAACACCGACCATTCAGAACACTCACCATTTAGAACACTCTCCATTCAGAACACTCTCCATTCAGAACACTCTCCATTCAGAACACTCTCCATTCAGAACACTCTCCATTCAGAACACTCTCCATTCAGAACACTCTCCATTCAGAACACTCTCCATTCAGAACACTCTCCATTCAGAACACTATCCATTCAGAACACTCTCCATTCAGAACACTATCCATTCAGAACACTATCCATTCAGAACAATCACCAATCAGAACACTCTCCATTCAGAACACTATCCATTCAGAACATTCTCCATTCAGAACACTATCCATTCAGAACACTATCCATTCAGAACAATCACCAATCAGAACACTGTCCATTCAGAACACTATCCATTCAGAACACTCTCCATTCAGAACACTCAATATGTCCATTCAGAACACTCTCCATTCAGAACACTCTCCAGTCAGAACACTCTCCATTCAGAACACCTCCATTCAGAAAATCACCAATCAGAAATCCTCTCCAGTTTCAGAACACTCTCATTCAGAACATTATCCATTCAGAACACTATCATTCAGAACACTATCCATTCAGAACAATCACCAATCAGAACACTCTCCATTCAGAACACTATCCATTCAGAACACTCTCCATTCAGAACACTCTCCATTCAGAACACTCTCCATTCAGAACAATCACCAATCAGAACACTCTCCATTCAGAACACTCTCCATTCAGAACAATCACCAATCAGAACACTCTCCATTCAGAACACTCTCCATTCAGAACACTCTCCATTCAGGCAATCACCAATCAGAACATCTTCCATTCAGAACACTCTCCATTCAGAACAGGCTCCATTCAGAACACTTCCATTCAGAATACTCACAAATCAGAACACTCTCCATTCAGAACACTCTCCATTCAGAACACTCACCAATCAGAACACTCTCCATTCAGAACACTCACCAATCAGAACACTCTCCATTCAGAACACACTCCATTCAGAACACTCCATTCAGAACACTCACCAATCAGAACACTCTCCATTCAGAACACTCTCCATTCAGAACACTATCCATTCAGAACACTTCCATTCAGAATACTCACAAATCAGAACACCTCCAGTCAGAACACTCTCCATTCAGAACACTATCCATTCAGATGGTCTCCATTCAGAATACTCACAAATCAGAACACTCTCCATTCAGAACACTCTCCATTCAGAACATCCATTCAGAACACTCTCCATTCAGAACACTCACCAATCAGAACACTCTCCATTCAGAACAGGGCTCAGTCAGAACACTTCCAGTCAGAATTTCTCCAGTCAGAACACTCTCCATTCAGAACACTCTCCAATCAGAACACTCTCCATTCAGAACACTCTCCAATCAGAACACTCTCTCAGTCAGAACCAGAACACTTCCATTCAGAACACTCTCCAATCAGAACACTCTCCAGTCAGAACACTCTCCATTCAGAACACTCACCAATCTGTGTGTGTATGTGTGTGTGTGTCAGAGAGATTGAGAGAGAAAGGATCCTGCAACCCAAGAACATGTTGGGAAAGTCATGTTTTTACGTTTTTAGAGATTGAACAATGTTCCCTGCTGTTTATTTAACCAGGTATTTATATATATAACCCTTTATTTAACCAGGTATTTATATATAACCCTTTATTTAACCAGGTATTTATATATATAACCCTTTATTTAACCAGTTATTTATATATATAACCCTTTATTTAACCAGGTATTTATATATAACCCTTTATTTAACCAGGTATTTATATATAACCCTTTATTTAACCAGGTATTTATATATATAACCCTTTATTTAACCAGGTATTTATATATAACCCTTTATTTAACCAGGTATTTATATATATAACCCTTTATTTAACCAGGTATTTATATATATAACCCTTTATTTAACCAGGTATTTATATATATATAACCCTTTATTTAACCAGGTATTTATATATATAACCCTAACCCTTTATTTAACCAGGTATTTATATATATAACCCTTTATTTAACCAGGTATTTATATATATAACCCTTTATTTAACCAGGTATTTATATATAACCCTTTATTTAACCAGGTATTTTTATATATAACTCTTTATTTAACCAGGTATTTATATATATAACCCTTTATTTAACCAGGTATTTATATATATAACCCTTTATTTAACCAGGTATTTATATATATAACCCTAACCCTTAATTTAACCAGGTATTTATATATATAACCCTAACCCTTTATTTAACCAGGTATTTATATATATAACCCTTTATTTAACCAGGTATTTATATATATAACCCTTTATTTAACCAGGTATTTATATATATAACCCTAACACTTTATTTAACCAGGTATTTATATATATAACTCTAACCCTTTATTTAACCAGGTATTTATATATAACCCTTTATTTAACCAGGTATTTTTATATATACCTCTTAATTTAACCAGGTATTTATATATATAACCCTAACCCTTTATTTAACCAGGTATTTATATATATAACCCTTAATTTAACCAGGTATTTATATATATAACCCTAACCCTTTATTTAACCAGGTATTTATATATATAACCCTTTATTTAACCAGGTATTTATATATATAACCCTAACACTTTATTTAACCAGGTATTTATATATATAACTCTAACCCTTTATTTAACCAGGTATTTTATATATAACCCTTTATTTAACCAGGTATTTTTATATATACCTCTTTATTTAACCAGGTATTTATATATATAACCCTTTATTTAACCAGGTATTTATATATATAACCCTTTATTTAACCAGGTATTTATATATATAACCCTAACCCTTAATTTAACCAGGTATTTATATATATAATAACCCTTTATTTAACCAGGTATTTATATATATAACCCTTTATTTAACCAGGTATTTATATATATAACCCTTTATTTAACCAGGTATTTATATATATAACCCTAACACTTTATTTAACCAGGTAGGCCAGTTGAGATCAAGTTCTCATTTACAACTGTGATTTGACCTGGCCAAGATAAAGCAAAGCAGTGCGACAAAAACAACAACACAGAGTAACGCATGGAACAAACAAACATACAGTCACTAATACAGGAGACAAATCTATGTACAGTTTGTGCCAATGTAGAATAGTAGGGAGATAAGGCAATGAAGAGGCCATAGGGGGCGAAATAATTACAATTTAGCATTAACACTGGAGTGATAGATGAGCAGATGATAATGTGCTACTAGAGATACTGGGGTGCAAAAGAGCAAAAAAATGAACAACCGTGTGGGGATGAGGTCGTTGGGTCTAGCAGGTAGCTGAGATAAGGCGGGGCTTTACCTAGCAAAGACTTATAGATGACCTGGTGCAGCAGGACGTTCGACTAGACTACAGCCTCCGTAGTGTCGGTGCAGCAGGACGTTTGACTAGACTACAGCCTCCGTAGTGTCGGTGCAGCAGGACGTTTGACTAGACTACAGCCTCCGTAGTGTCGATGCAGCAGGACGTTTGACTAGACTACAGCCTCCGTAGTGTCGGTGCAGCAGCCTGAACGTTTGACTTGACTAGAGCCTCCGTAGTGTCGGTGCAGCAGGACGTTTGACTAGACTACAGCCTCCGTAGTGTCGGTGCAGCAGGACGTTTGACTAGACTACAGCCTCCGTAGTTTCGGTGCAGCAGGACGTTTGACTAGACTACAGCCTCCGTAGTTTCGGTGCAGCAGGACGTTTGACTAGACTACAGCCTCCGTAGTGTCGGTGCAGCAGGACGTTTGACTAGACTACAGCCTCCGTAGTTTCGGTGCAGCAGGACGTTTGACTAGACTACAGCCTCCGTAGTGTCGGTGCAGCAGGACGTTTGACTAGATTACAGCCTCCGTAGTGTCGGTGCAGCAGGACGTTTGACTAGACTACAGCCTCCGTAGTGTCGGTGCAGCAGGACGTTTGACTAGACTACAGCCTCCGTAGTGTCGGTGCAGCAGGACGTTCGACTAGACTACAGCCTCCGTAGTGTCGGTGCAGCAGCCTGAACGTTTGACTAGACTACAGCCTCCGTAGTGTCGGTGCAGCAGGACGTTCGACTAGACTACAGCCTCCGTAGTGTCGATGCAGCAGCCTGAACGTTTGACTAGACTACAGCCTCCGTAGTGTCGGTGCAGCAGGACGTTTGACTAGACTACAGCCTCCGTAGTGTCGGTGCAGCAGGACGTTTGACTAGACTACAGCCTCCGTAGTGTCGATGCAGCAGGACGTTTGACTAGACTACAGCCTCCGTAGTGTCGGTGCAGCAGGACGTTTGACTAGACTACAGCCTCCGTAGTGTCGGTGCAGCAGGACGTTTGACTAGACTACAGCCTCCGTAGTGTCGGTGCAGCAGAACGTTTGACTAGACTACAGCCTCCGTAGTGACGGTGCAGCAGGACGTTCGACTAGACTACAGCCTCCGTAGTGTCGGTGCAGCAGGACGTTTGACTAGACTACAGCCTCCGTAGTGTCGGTGCAGCAGGACGTTAGACTAGACTACAGCCTCCGTAGTGTCGGTGCAGCAGGACGTTTGACTAGACTACAGCCTCCGTAGTGTCGGTGCAGCAGAACGTTTGACTAGACTACAGCCTCCGTAGTGACGGTGCAGCAGGACGTTCGACTAGACTACAGCCTCCGTAGTGTCGGTGCAGCAGGACGTTTGACTAGACTACAGCCTCCGTAGTGTCGGTGCAGCAGGACGTTAGACTAGACTACAGCCTCCGTAGTGTTGGTGCA
>NC_060181.1:4338409-4373409 GCF_021184085.1 Oncorhynchus gorbuscha
GAGAGAAGAAGGGAGGGGTCAAAAAGAGATGTGGGAAAGACAAAGGCAAATTTGTAGAAAGGAAGACAAGAGACAGAAACAAGTACATGAAGTGAGAGAGACAGATCACAGAGCTAGAGAGACAGATCACAGAGATAGAGAGACAGATCACAGAGATAGAGAGACAGATCACAGAGCTAGAGAGACAGATCACAGAGATAGAGAGACAGATCACAGAGATAGAGAGACAGATCACAGAGCTAGAGAGACAGATCACAGAGATAGAGAGACAGATCACAGAGATAGAGAGACAGATCACAGAGATAGAGAGACAGATCACAGAGATAGAGAGACACATCACAGAGATAGAGAGACAGATCACAGAGATAGAGAGACGGATCACAGAGATAGAGAGACAGATCACAGAGATGGGGAGAGACAGAGACAGATCACAGAGACAGGGAGATAGAGAGACAGATCACAGAGACAGGGAGATAGAGAGACAGATCACAGAGACAGGGAGAGACAGATCACAGAGACAGGGAGAGACAGATCACAGAGACAGGGAGATAGAGAGACAGATCACAGAGACGGGGAGATAGAGAGACAGATCACAGAGACAGGGAGATAGAGAGACAGATCACAGAGACAGGGAGAGACAGATCACAGAGACAGGGAGAGACAGATCACAGAGACAGGGAGAGACAGATCACAGAGACAGAGACAGATCACAGAGACAGGGAGAGACAGATCACAGAGACAGGGAGAGACAGATCACAGAGACAGGGAGATAGAGAGACAGATCACAGAGACAGGGAGATAGAGAGACAGATCACAGAGACAGGGAGAGACAGATCACAGAGACAGGGAGATAGAGAGACAGATCACAGAGACAGGGAGATAGAGAGACAGATCACAGAGACAGGGAGATAGAGAGACAGATCACAGAGACAGGGAGAGACAGATCACAGAGACAGGGAGATAGAGAGACAGATCACAGAGACAGGGAGATAGAGAGACAGATCACAGAGATGGGGAGATAGAGAGACAGATCATAGAGACAGGGAGAGACAGATCACAGAGACAGGGAGAGACAGATCACAGAGACAGGGAGATAGAGAGACAGATCACAGAGACAGGGAGAGACAGATCACAGAGACAGGGAGATAGAGAGACAGATCACAGAGATGGGGAGATAGAGAGACAGATCACAGAGACAGGGAGATAGAGAGACAGATCACAGAGATGGGGAGATAGAGAGACAGATCACAGAGACAGGGAGAGACAGATCACAGAGACAGGGAGATAGAGAGACAGATCACAGAGACAGGGAGATAGAGAGACAGATCACAGAGATGGGGAGAGACAGATCACAGAGACAGGGAGATAGAGAGACAGATCACAGAGACAGGGAGATAGAGAGACAGATCACAGAGACAGGGAGATAGAGAGACAGATCACAGAGATGGGGAGATAGAGAGACAGATCACAGGGAGAGACAGATCACAGAGACAGGGAGAGACAGATCACAGAGACAGGGAGATAGAGAGACAGATCACAGAGACAGGGAGATAGAGAGACAGATCACAGAGATGGGGAGATAGAGAGACAGATCACAGAGACAGGGAGATAGAGAGACAGATCACAGAGACAGGGAGATAGAGAGACAGATCACAGAGACAGGGAGATAGAGAGACAGATCACAGAGACAGGGAGATAGAGAGACAGATCACAGAGATAGAGAGACAGATCACAGAGACAGGGAGATAGAGAGACAGATCACAGAGACAGGGAGATAGAGAGACAGATCACAGAGACAGGGAGAGACAGATCACAGAGACAGGGAGATAGAGAGACAGATCACAGAGACAGGGAGATAGAGAGACAGATCACAGAGACAGGGAGAGACAGATCACAGAGACAGGGAGATAGAGAGACAGATCACAGAGACAGGGAGATAGAGAGACAGATCACAGAGACAGGGAGATAGAGAGACAGATCACAGAGACAGGGAGAGACAGATCACAGAGACAGGGAGAGACAGATCACAGAGACAGGGAGAGACAGATCACAGAGACAGGGAGATAGAGAGACAGATCACAGAGACAGGGAGAGACAGATCACAGAGACAGGGAGAGACAGATCACAGAGACAGGGAGATAGAGAGACAGATCACAGAGACAGGGAGATAGAGAGACAGATCACAGAGACAGGGAGAGACAGATCACAGAGACAGGGAGATAGAGAGACAGATCACAGAGACAGGGAGATAGAGAGACAGATC
Organism: Oncorhynchus gorbuscha; assembly: GCF_021184085.1. Classification (NCBI taxonomy): domain Eukaryota; kingdom Metazoa; phylum Chordata; class Actinopteri; order Salmoniformes; family Salmonidae; genus Oncorhynchus; species Oncorhynchus gorbuscha. Next base: position 4,340,673 of record NC_060181.1, read on the forward strand.
ACAGAGACAGGGAGATAGAGAGACAGATCACAGAGACAGGGAGAGACAGATCACAGAGACAGGGAGATAGAGAGACAGATCACAGAGACAGGGAGATAGAGAGACAGATCATGGGGAGATAGAGAGACAGATCACAGAGACAGGGAGAGACAGATCACAGAGACAGGGAGAGACAGATCACAGAGACAGGGAGATAGAGAGACAGATCACAGAGACAGGGAGAGACAGATCACAGAGACAGGGAGATAGAGAGACAGATCACAGAGATGGGGAGATAGAGAGACAGATCACAGAGACAGGGAGATAGAGAGACAGATCACAGAGATGGGGAGATAGAGAGACAGATCACAGAGACAGGGAGAGACAGATCACAGAGACAGGGAGATAGAGAGACAGATCACAGAGACAGGGAGATAGAGAGACAGATCACAGAGATGGGGAGAGACAGATCACAGAGACAGGGAGATAGAGAGACAGATCACAGAGACAGGGAGATAGAGAGACAGATCACAGAGACAGGGAGATAGAGAGACAGATCATCACAGAGACAGGGAGAGACAGATCACAGAGACAGGGAGAGACAGATCACAGAGACAGGGAGATAGAGAGACAGATCACAGAGACAGGGAGATAGAGAGACAGATCACAGAGATGGGGAGATAGAGAGACAGATCACAGAGACAGGGAGATAGAGAGACAGATCACAGAGACAGGGAGATAGAGAGACAGATCACAGAGACAGGGAGATAGAGAGACAGATCACAGAGACAGGGAGATAGAGAGACAGATCACAGAGATAGAGAGACAGATCACAGAGACAGGGAGATAGAGAGACAGATCACAGAGACAGGGAGATAGAGAGACAGATCACAGAGACAGGGAGAGACAGATCACAGAGACAGGGAGATAGAGAGACAGATCACAGAGACAGGGAGAGACAGATCACAGAGACAGGGAGAGACAGATCACAGAGACAGGGAGATAGAGAGACAGATCACAGAGACAGGGAGAGACAGATCACAGAGACAGGGAGAGACAGATCACAGAGACAGGGAGATAGAGAGACAGATCACAGAGACAGGGAGATAGAGAGACAGATCACAGAGACAGGGAGAGACAGATCACAGAGACAGGGAGATAGAGAGACAGATCACAGAGACAGGGAGATAGAGAGACAGATCACAGAGACAGGGAGATAGAGAGACAGATCACAGAGACAGGGAGAGACAGATCACAGAGACAGGGAGATAGAGAGACAGATCACAGAGACAGGGAGATAGAGAGACAGATCACAGAGATGGGGAGATAGAGAGACAGATCACAGAGACAGGGAGAGACAGATCACAGAGACAGGGAGAGACAGATCACAGAGACAGGGAGATAGAGAGACAGATCACAGAGACAGGGAGATAGAGAGACAGATCACAGAGACAGGGAGATAGAGAGACAGATCACAGAGATGGGGAGATAGAGAGACAGATCACAGAGACAGGGAGAGACAGATCACAGAGACAGGGAGATAGAGAGACAGATCACAGAGACAGGGAGATAGAGAGACAGATCACAGAGATGGGGAGAGACAGATCACAGAGACAGGGAGATAGAGAGACAGATCACAGAGACAGGGAGATAGAGAGACAGATCACAGAGACAGGGAGATAGAGAGACAGATCACAGAGACAGGGAGAGACAGATCACAGAGACAGGGAGATAGAGAGACAGATCACAGAGACAGGGAGATAGAGAGACAGATCACAGAGACAGGGAGATAGAGAGACAGATCACAGAGACAGGGGAGATAGAGAGACAGATCACAGAGACAGGGAGATAGAGAGACAGATCACAGAGACAGGGAGATAGAGAGACAGATCACAGAGACAGGGAGATAGAGAGACAGATCACAGAGACAGGGAGATAGAGAGACAGATCACAGAGATAGAGAGACAGATCACAGAGACAGGGAGATAGAGAGACAGATCACAGAGACAGGGAGATAGAGAGACAGATCACAGAGATAGAGAGATAGAGAGACGGATGGCGAGGACTGTGTTGTCCATGACAACAGAACCTACTCCTGTGACATGCACATTCCAACCTTAATGCTAGGCAACCTATTAATGCTCACAGTTATGTGAAATTACGTTTTACTTACGCCAACTGTGTGAAGTCTGGCAAATGAAGTCCTATAGACTCAGACTGTAGACTCCTCACAAACTTAACAATATGGTTATTGGAGTGATTTTTCATCTGATTCCTTTTAACATTTCTTTTGAATGCGCAAGGCAATTATTGATGCTCTGGGTGCAGCAAAACCATGTGTCTGTCTCTTTCTCTCACATTCCCCTGTCGATAGAGATGTTTGTGGGGAAACAGAGAAATGAGGGGAGAGACAAAAAAGACACAGAAAGAGAAAATTAGCACAGGAGAATAAGCTGTCTGCTTCATGACAAGTTACAATCCAACTGTGCAGTGTTCACTCTCAACAAGCAGAATTTTATAAAACCTTCTTAGATGACTTCATTAAAACAGCTGAGAAGGTCTTTCTTTCCCCTTTTTTTCTCTCTCTGTCTGTCTGTCTCTCTCTGTCTCTCTCTCTCTCTCTCTCTCTCTCTCTCTCTCTCTCTCTCTCTCTCTCTCTCTCTCTCCCTCTGTCTCTCTCTCTCTCTCTCTCTCTCTCTCTCTCTCTCTCTCTCTCTCTCTCTCTCTCTCTCTCTCTCTCTCTCTCTCTCTGTCTCTCTCTCTCTCTCTGTCTCTCTCTCTCTCCTCTCTCTCTCTCTCTCTCTCTCTCTCTCTCTCTCTCTCTCTCCTCTGTCTCTCTCTCTCTCTCTCTCTCTCTGTCTCTCTCTCTGTCTCTCTCTCTCTCTCTCTCTCTCTCTCTCTCTCTCTCTCTCTCTCTCTCTCTCTCTCTCTCTCTCTCTCTCTCTCTGTCTCTCTCTCTCTCTCTCTCTGTCTCTCTCTCTCTCTCCCTCTGTCTCTCACTCTCAATCCTCTTTCTTTCTCAGAGGTGTTGTATGCTGGGAATCACAGGATGACATGTTCTCTCAGATCTCATGTACAATAGCTAGCTTCTCTAGTTAACAGAGTGAAAGAACATTTGTACGATTCATTTAAAAGGAGAGCTATACCGAAGGGATAGGAAGGTTATATCCTTCCTGTTTGGCCCTGTCTGGGGGTGTCCTCGGATGGGGCCACAGTGTCTCCTGACCCCTCCTGTCTCGGCCTCCAGTATTTAGCTTTCAATAACTACCGAGTGTTAAACTGATCAAAATGTCACTTTTCAGATTGTTTTCATCAGGCCGTCAGGTTCCTATCTCACCTCATTTGCTCACATTGTATATAGACTTGTTTATACTGTATTATTGACTGTATGTTTGTTTTACTCCATGTGTAACTCTGTGTCGTTGTATCTGTCGAACTGCTTTGCTTTATCTTGGCCAGGTCGCAGTTGTAAATGAGAACTTGTTCTCAAATAGCCCTACCTGGTTTAAATAAAGGTGAAATAAATAAATAAATAAAAACGTGACATCAAGTAGTTTGCATACCAAATGGAAACCCTATGCCATTATATAGGAGAATACGGTGTCCTTTGGGAAGTACAATAATAGTGTTAAGGTTTCTTGGGATCATATAATTAACACTAAATGAGTCTGAAGAATAGTAATTTCCTCGTGATTGGCTTAATTATAGAGGTAATGGGATTGCCACTACAATCTTCCATCCGAACGGATCAAACTGATCTAATGCTGGTGGTGGAAAATTCACCTGTTTTTATCATTTATATAGAAGTCATTCACTCACATCTGCTCACCCCTTCTGAAAGCAACTACCAATGGATACAGTTCTGGTTGTTAAGGTAGGGATATAGTTCTGGTTGTTAAGGTAGGGATATAGTTCTGGTTGTTAAGGTAGGGATATAGTTCTGGTTGTTAAGGTAGGGATATAGTTCAGGTTGTTAAGGTAGGGATATAGTTCTGGTTGTTAAGGTAGGGATATAGTTCTGGTTGTTAAGGTAGGGATATAGTTCAGGTTGTTAAGGTAGGGATATAGTTCTGGTTGTTAAGGTAGGGATATAGTTCTGGTTGTTAAGGTAGGGATATAGTTCTGGTTGTTAAGGTAGGGATATAGTTCTGGTTGTTAAGGTAGGGATATAGTTCTGGTTGTTAAGGTAGGGATATAGTTCTGGTTGTTAAGGTAGGGATATAGTTCTGGTTGTTAAGGTAGAGATATAGTTCTGGTTGTTAAGGTAGGGATATAGTTCAGGTTGTTAAGGTAGGGATATAGTTCTGGTTGTTAAGGTAGGGATATAGTTCTGGTTGTTAAGGTAGAGATATAGTTCAGGTTGTTAAGCTAGAGATATAGTTCTGGTTGTTAAGGTAGGGATATAGTTCTGGTTGTTAAGGTAGGGATATAGTTCAGGTTGTTAAGGTAGGGATATAGTTCAGGTTGTTAAGGTAGGGATATAGTTCAGGTTGTTAAGGTAGGGATATAGTTCTGGTTGTTAAGGTAGGGATATAGTTCTGGTTGTTAAGGTAGAGATATAGTTCTGGTTGTTAAGGTAGGGATATAGTTCTGGTTGTTAAGGTAGGGATATAGTTCTGGTTGTTAAGGTAGGGATATAGTTCTGGTTGTTAAGGTAGAGATATAGTTCAGGTTGTTAAGGTAGGGATATAGTTCTGGTTGTTAAGGTAGGGATATAGTTCTGGTTGTTAAGGTAGGGATATAGTTCAGGTTGTTAAGGTAGGGATATAGTTCTGGTTGTTAAGGTAGAGATATAGTTCTGGTTGTTAAGGTAGGGATATAGTTCTGGTTGTTAAGGTAGGGATATAGTTCTGGTTGTTAAGGTAGGGATATAGTTCTGGTTGTTAAGGTAGGGATATAGTTCTGGTTGTTAAGGTAGAGATATAGTTCAGGTTGTTAAGGTAGGGATATAGTTCTGGTTGTTAAGGTAGGGATATAGTTCTGGTTGTTAAGGTAGGGATATAGTTCTGGTTGTTAAGGTAGGGATATAGTTCTGGTTGTTAAGGTAGGGATATAGTTCTGGTTGTTAAGGTAGGGATATAGTTCTGGTTGTTAAGGTAGGGATATAGTTCTGGTTGTTAAGGTAGGGATATAGTTCTGGTTGTTAAGGTAGGGATATAGTTCTGGTTGTTAAGGTAGGGATATAGTTCTGGTTGTTAAGGTAGGGATATAGTTCTGGTTGTTAAGGTAGGGATATAGTTCTGGTTGTTAAGGTAGGGTACAGTTCAGGTTGTTAAGGTAGGGATATAGTTCTGGTTGTTAAGGTAGGGATATAGTTCAGGTTGTTAAGGTAGGGATATAGTTCTGGTTGTTAAGGTAGGGATATAGTTCTGGTTGTTAAGGTAGGGATATAGTTCTGGTTGTTAAGGTAGGGATATAGTTCAGGTTGTTAAGGTAGGGATATAGTTCTGGTTGTTAAGGTAGGGATATAGTTATGGTTGTTAAGGTAGGGATATAGTTCTGGTTGTTAAGGTAGGGATATAGTTCTGGTTGTTAAGGTAGGGATATAGTTCTGGTTGTTAAGGTAGGGATATAGTTCTGGTTGTTAAGGTAGGGATACAGTTCAGGTTGTTAAGGTAGGGATATAGTTCTGGTTGTTAAGGTAGGGATATAGTTCTGGTTGTTAAGGTAGGGATATAGTTCTGGTTGTTAAGGTAGGGATATAGTTCTGGTTGTTAAGGTAGGGATATAGTTCTGGTTGTTAAGGTAGGGATATAGTTCTGGTTGTTAAGGTAGGGATATAGTTCTGATTAGTTCTGGTTGTTAAGGTAGGGATATAGTTCTGGTTGTTAAGGTAGGGTACAGTTCAGGTTGTTAAGGTAGGGATATAGTTCTGGTTGTTAAGGTAGGGATATAGTTCTGGTTGTTAAGGTAGGGATATAGTTCTGGTTGTTAAGGTTAGGGATATAGTTCTGGTTGTTAAGGTAGGGATATAGTTCAGGTTGTTAAGGTAGGGATATAGTTCTGGTTGTTAAGGTAGGGATATAGTTCTGGTTGTTAAGGTAGGGATATAGTTCTGGTTGTTAAGGGTATAGTAGGGTTAACAGGGATATAGTTCTGGTTGTTAAGGTAGGGATATAGTTCTGGTTGTTAAGGTAGGGATATAGTTCTGGTTGTTAAGGTAGGGATATAGTTCTGGTTGTTAAGGTAGGGATATAGTTCTGGTTGTTAAGGTAGGGATATAGTTCTGGTTGTTGGTTGTTCTGGTTGTTAGGTAGGGATATAGTTCTGGTTGTTAAGGTAGGGATATAGTTCTGGTTGTTAAGGTAGGGATATAGTTCTGGTTGTTAAGGTAGTTAGGGATATAGTTCTGGTTGTTAAGGTAGGGATATAGTTCTGGTTGTTAAGGTAGGGATATAGTTCTGGTTGTTTTGGTAGGGATATAGTTCTGGTTGTTAAGGTAGGGATATAGTTCAGTTCTGGTTGTTAAGGTAGGGATATAGTTCTGGTTGTTAAGGTAGGGATATAGTTCTGGTTGTTAAGGTAGGGATATAGTTCAGGTTGTTAAGGTAGGGATATAGTTCTGGTTGTTAAGGTAGGGATATAGTTCTGGTTGTTAAGGTAGGGATATAGTTCTGGTTGTTAAGGTAGGGATATAGTTCTGGTTGTTAAGGTAGGGATATAGTTCTGGTTGTTAAGGTAGGGATATAGTTCTGGTTGTTAAGGTAGGGATATAGTTCTGGTTGTTAAGGTAGGGATATAGTTCTGGTTGTTAAGGTAGGGATATAGTTCTGGTTGTTAAGGTAGGGTACAGTTCAGGTTGTTAAGGTAGGGATATAGTTCTGGTTGTTAAGTTCTGGTTGTTAAGGTAGAGATATAGTTCAGGTTGTTAAGGTAGGGATATAGTTCTGGTTGTTAAGGTAGAGATATAGTTCTGGTTGTTAAGGTAGAGATATAGTTCTGGTTGTTAAGGTAGAGATATAGTTCAGGTTGTTAAGGTAGGGATATAGTTCTGGTTGTTAAGGTAGGGATATAGTTCAGGTTGTTAAGGTAGGGATATAGTTCTGGTTGTTAAGGTAGGGATATAGTTCTGGTTGTTAAGGTAGGGATATAGTTCTGGTTGTTAAGGTAGGGATATACTTCTGGTTGTTAAGGTAGGGATATAGTTCTGGTTGTTAAGGTAGGGATATAGTTCTGGTTGTTAAGGTAGGGATATAGTCCTGGTTGTTAAGGTAGGGATATGGTTCTGGTTGTTAAGGTAGGGATATAGTTCAGGTTGTTAAGGTAGGGATATAGTTCTGGTTGTTAAGGTAGGGATATAGTTCTGGTTGTTAAGGTAGGGATATAGTTCTGGTTGTTAAGGTAGGGATATAGTTCAGGTTGTTAAGGTAGGGATATAGTTCTGGTTGTTAAGGTAGGGATATAGTTCTGGTTGTTAAGGTAGGGATATAGTTCTGGTTGTTAAGGTAGGGATATAGTTCTGGTTGTTAAGGTAGGGATATAGTTCTGGTTGTTAAGGTAGGGATATAGTTCTGGTTGTTAAGGTAGGGATATAGTTCTGGTTGTTAAGGTAGGGATATAGTTCTGGTTGTTAAGGTAGGGATATAGTTCTGGTTGTTAAGGTAGGGATATAGTTCTGGTTGTTAAGGTAGGGATATAGTTCAGGTTGTTAAGGTAGGGATATAGTTCTGGTTGTTAAGGTAGGGATATAGTTCAGGTTGTTAAGGTAGGGATATAGTTCTGGTTGTTAAGGTAGGGATATAGTTCTGGTTGTTAAGGTAGGGATATAGTTCTGGTTGTTAAGGTAGGGATATAGTTCAGGTTGTTAAGGTAGGGATATAGTTCTGGTTGTTAAGGTAGGGATATAGTTCTGGTTGTTAAGGTAGAGATATAGTTCTGGTTGTTAAGGTAGGGATATAGTTCTGGTTGTTAAGGGATATAGTTCTGGTTGTTAAGGTAGGGGTATAGTTCTGGTTGTTAAGGTAGGGATATAGTTCTGGTTGTTAAGGTAGGGATATAGTTCTGGTTGTTAAGGTAGAGATATAGTTCTGGTTGTTAAGGTAGGGATATAGTTCTGGTTGTTAAGGTAGGGTATAGTTCTGGTTGTTAAGGTAGGGATATAGTTCTGGTTGTTAAGGTAGGGATATAGTTCAGGTTGTTAAGGTAGGGATATAGTTCTGGTTGTTAAGGTAGGGATATAGTTCTGGTTGTTAAGGTAGGGATATAGTTCTGGTTGTTAAGGTAGGGATATAGTTCTGGTTGTTAAGGTAGGGATATAGTTCTGGTTGTTAAGGTAGGGATATAGTTCTGGTTGTTAAGGTAGGGATATAGTTCTGGTTGTTAAGGTAGGGTACAGTTCAGGTTGTTAAGGTAGGGATATAGTTCTAGTTGTTAAGGTAGGGATATAGTTCTGGTTGTTAAGGTAGGGTACAGTTCAGGTTGTTAAGGTAGGGATATAGTTCTGGTTGTTAAGGTAGGGATATAGTTCAGGTTGTTAAGGTAGGGATATAGTTCTGGTTGTTAAGGTAGGGATATAGTTCAGGTTGTTAAGGTAGGGTACAGTTCAGGTTGTTAAGGTAGGGATATAGTTCTGGTTGTTAAGGTAGGGATACCGTTCAGGTTGTTAAGGTAGGGTACAGTTCAGGTTGTTAAGGTAGTAGTAAAGGTCAGGTTGTTAAGGTAGAGGTACAGTTCAGGTTGTTAAGGTAGGGATATAGTTCTGGTTGTTAAGGTAGGGGTACAGTTCAGGTTGTTAAGGTAGGGATACCGTTCAGGTTGTTAAGGTAGGGATATAGTTCTGGTTGTTAAGGTAGGGTACAGTTCAGGTTGTTAAGGTAGGGATACCGTTCAGGTTGTTAAGGTAGTAGTAAATGTCAGGTTGTTAAGGTAGGGATACAGGTCAGGTTGTTAAGGTAGGGATACAGTTCAGGTTGTTAAGGTAGGGATACCGTTCTGGTTGTTAAGGTAGGGATACCGTTCTGGTTGTTAAGGTAGGGATATAGTTCTGGTTGTTAAGGTAGGGATACCGTTCAGGTTGTTAAGGTAGTAGTAAAGGTCAGGTTGTTAAGGTAGGGATACCGTTCTGGTTGTTAAGGTAGGGATACCGTTCAGGTTGTTAAGGTAGTAGTAAAGGTCAGGTTGTTAAGGTAGGGTACAGGTCAGGTTGTTAAGGTAGGGATACCGTTCTGGTTGTTAAGGTAGTAGTAAAGGTCAGGTTGTTAAGGTAGAGGTACAGGTCAGGTTGTTAAGGTAGGGATACAGTTCAGGTTGTTAAGGTAGATATACAGGTCAGGTTGTTAAGGTAGTAGTAAAGGTCAGGTTGTTAAGGTAGAGATACAGGTCAGGTTGTTAAGGTAGGGGTACAGTTCAGGTTGTTAAGGTAGTAGTAAAGGTCAGGTTGTTAAGGTAGAGGTACAGGTCAGGTTGTTAAGGTAGAGATACAGGTCAGGTTGTTAAGGTAGTAGTAAAGGTCAGGTTGTTAAGGTAGAGATACAGGTCAGGTTTTTAAGGTAGGGGTACAGTTCAGGTTGTTAAGGTAGTAGTAAAGGTCAGGTTGTTAAGGTAGAGGTACAGGTCAGGTTGTTAAGGTAGGGGTACAGTTCAGGTTGTTAAGGTAGAGATACAGGTCAGGTTGTTAAGGTAGGGGTACAGTTCAGGTTGTTAAGGTAGAGATACAGGTCAGGTTGTTAAGGTAGCGGTATAGTTCTGGTTGTTAAGGTAGGGGTACCGTTCAGGTTGTTAAGGTAGGGGTACCGTTCAGGTTGTTAAGGTAGAGATACAGGTCAGGTTGTTAAGGTAGGGGTACAGTTCAGGTTGTTAAGGTAGAGATACAGGTCAGGTTGTTAAGGTAGGGGTACAGTTCAGGTTGTTAAGGTAGGGGTACAGTTCAGGTTGTTAAGGTAGAGATACAGGTCAGGTTGTTAAGGTAGTAGTAAAGGTCAGGTTGTTAAGGTAGAGGTACAGGTCAGGTTGTTAAGGTAGGGGTACAGTTCAGGTTGTTAAGGTAGAGATACAGGTCAGGTTGTTAAGGTAGTAGTAAAGGTCAGGTTGTTAAGGTAGAGATACAGGTCAGGTTGTTAAGGTAGGGGTACAGTTCAGGTTGTTAAGGTAGTAGTAAAGGTCAGGTTGTTAAGGTAGAGGTACAGGTCAGGTTGTTAAGGTAGGGGTACAGTTCAGGTTGTTAAGGTAGAGATACAGGTCAGGTTGTTAAGGTAGGGGTACAGTTCAGGTTGTTAAGGTAGAGATACAGGTCAGGTTGTTAAGGTAGGGGTATAGTTCTGGTTGTTAAGGTAGGGGTACCGTTCAGGTTGTTAAGGTAGGGGTACCGTTCAGGTTGTTAAGGTAGAGATACAGGTCAGGTTGTTAAGGTAGGGGTACAGTTCAGGTTGTTAAGGTAGAGATACAGGTCAGGTTGTTAAGGTAGGGGTACAGTTCAGGTTGTTAAGGTAGGGGTACAGTTCAGGTTGTTAAGGTAGAGATACAGGTCAGGTTGTTAAGGTAGGGGTACAGTTCAGGTTGTTAAGGTAGAGATACACGTCAGGTTGTTAAGGTAGGGGTACCGTTCAGGTTGTTAAGGTAGAGATACAGGTCAGGTTGTTAAGGTAGGGGTACAGTTCAGGTTGTTAAGGTAGGGGTACCGTTCAGGTTGTTAAGGTAGAGATACAGGTCAGGTTGTTAAGGTAGGGGTACAGTTCAGGTTGTTAAGGTAGAGATACAGGTCAGGTTGTTAAGGTAGGGGTACAGTTCAGGTTGTTAAGGTAGGGGTACCGTTCAGGTTGTTAAGGTAGTAGTAAAGGTTAGGTTGTTAAGGTAGGGGTACAGTTCAGGTTGTTAAGGTAGTAGTAAAGGTCAGGTTGTTAAGGTAGTAGTAAAGGTCAGGTTGTTAAGGTAGGGATACAGGTCAGGTTGTTAAGGTAGTAGTAAAGGTCAGGTTGTTAAGGTAGGGGTACAGTTCAGGTTGTTAAGGTAGTAGTAAAGGTCAGGTTGTTAAGGTAGTAGTAAAGGTCAGGTTGTTAAGGTAGGGATACAGGTCAGGTTGTTAAGGTAGTAGTAAAGGTCAGGTTGTTAAGGTAGGGGTAAAGGTCAGGTTGTTAAGGTAGCGATACAGTTCAGGTTGTTAAGGTAGTAGTAAAGGTCAGGTTGTTAAGGTAGGGTACAGTTCAGGTTGTTAAGGTAGAGATACAGGTCAGGTTGTTAAGGTAGAGATACAGTTCAGGTTGTTAAGGTAGAGATACAGGTCAGGTTGTTAAGGTAGGGTACAGTTTAAGTTTGTCAAGGTACAGATTTAAAAAATTAAGCTCTGTCTTGAACCCAGGGTCACGATAACTTGCTTTGTTTTGGAAATGAAGCTCAGATTTTTAACCTTTAAAAAAAATACAGTACTTTAAAAGTAATGTTAATTTGTTGTTTGTTTATCTATAGACCTACTAGGATTGAGTGCATTCTCATGTTTTAGCATCATTTGTAAAGGACCATGGTAACTGTCTAAATAAAATGAGTTTAACTCAGACAATTCTTAAGAAAATGTAGTTAGGTATCTACGTGTTACTTTAGTTCAGAAAAGTTTTGTCTTTACGAACATAAACTAATTATGGACCATATTTGGAAACATCATAAAAAGTCAAATTTGGTGCGTCCCTAGCGAGAGTACTTCTCCTTGAAAAGGATCCTGTTTCTATGTGGCTTCATTTTCATGTTTAAACTGAGGGCTTTGTGTTTCAAAGGAAAGGGGCTTTGTGTTTCAAAGGAAAGGGGCTTTGTGTTTCAAAGGAAAGGGGCTTTGCGTTTCAAAGGAAAGGGGCTTTGTGTCTCAAAGGAAAGGGGCTTTGTGTTTCAAAGGAAAGGGGCTTTGTGTTTCAAAGGAAAGGGGCTTTGTGTTTCAAAGGAAAGGGGCTTTGTGTTTCAAAGGAAAGGGGCTTTGTGTTTCAAAGGAAAGGGGCTTTGTGTTTCAAAGGAAAGGGGCTTTGTGTTTCAAAGGAAAGGGGCTTTGTGTTTCAACCGGCAACCCATTCTTATGTATTTTTTCTTTTTAACCAAAATAAGTGGACTATATAAGAAGTAGGGCGCTGTTTGGTACGCACGTAAGAGTGGGTGTGATGAGCCGTACAGGAGTCTGTCACCGTAATGAACAGGGTCCATCATTAACTGTTGCTACGTCTTCTTGTGTAATGTAGAATGAAGATCAATCAGCTAACTAATCAATCTAACAAGCTTCAGAGCTAATTATTCCTGTTGGGTTTTTTTAACGTCACAGATGATGTTGACATTAATTACATTTCAAATTCAATTGAATTTAAGACAAAAAATACTTATTTTACAATGGTCATATTATTTTCCTGAACTCTTTTTTATTTTCTTACATACCTGCCTGATAGAGATGTTGTCTTCTCCAGTAATATGTGGTTCAAGGCTGTGTTTTAAACTGACCTCCTGTCTTCTCCAGTAATATGTGGATCAAGGCTGTGTTTTAAACTGACCTCCTGTCTTCTCCAGTAATATGTGGTTCAAGGCTGTGTTTTAAACAGACATCCTGTCTTCTCCAGTAATATGTGGATCAAGGCTGTGTTTTAAACAGACATCCTGTCTTCTCCAGTAATATGTGGTTCAAGGCTGTGTTTTAAACAGACATCCTGTCTTCTCCAGTAATATGTGGATCAAGGCTGTGTTTTAAACTGACCTCCTATCTTCTCCTGTAATATGTGGTTCAAGGCTGTGTTTTAAATTAACCTCCTGTCTTCTCCAGTAATATGTGGTTAAAGGCTGTGTTTTAAACTGATCTCCTGTCTTCTCCAGTAATATGTGGTTAAAGGCTGTGTTTTAAACTGACCTCCTGTCTTCTCCAGTAATATGTGGATCAAGGCTGTGTTTTAAACAGACATACTGTCTTCTCCAGTAATATGTGGATCAAGGCTGTGTTTTAAACTGACCTCCTGTCTTCTCCTGTAATATGTGGTTCAAGGCTGTAGTTTAAACTGACCTCCTGTCTTCTCCAGTAATATGTGGTTCAAGGCTGTGTTTTAAATTAACCTCCTGTCTTCTCCAGTAATATGTGGTTAAAGGCTGTGTTTTAAACTGATCTCCTGTCTTCTCCAGTAATATGTGGTTAAAGGCTGTGTTTTAAACTGACCTCCTGTCTTCTCCAGTAATATGTGGATCAAGGCTGTGTTTTAAACAGACATCCTGTCTTCTCCAGTAATATGTGGATCAAGGCTGTGTTTTAAACTGACCTCCTGTCTTCTCCAGTAATATGTGGATCAAGGCTGTGTTTTAAACAGACATCCTGTCTTCTCCAGTAATATGTGGATCAAGGCTGTGTTTTAAACTGACCTCCTGTCTTCTCCAGTAATATGTGGATCAAGGCTGTGTTTTAAACTGACCTCCTGTCTTCTCCAGTAATATGTGGTTAAAGGCTGTGTTTTAAACTGACCTCCTGTCTTCTCCAGTAATATGTGGATCAAGGCTGTGTTTTAAACAGACATCCTGTCTTCTCCAGTAATATGTGGATCAAGGCTGTGTTTTAAACTGACCTCCTGTCTTCTCCAATAATATGTGGATCAAGGCTGTGTTTTAAATAGACATCCTGTCTTCTCCAGTAATGTGTGGTTCAAGGCTGTGTTTTAAAATGACCTCCTGTTTTCTCCAGTAATATGTGGATCAAGGATGTGTTTTAAACTGACCTCCTGTCTTCTCCAGTAATATGTGGATCAAGGCTGTGTTTTAAACTGACCTCCTGTCTTCTCCAGTAATATGTGGATCAAGGCTGTGTTTTAAACTGACCTCCTGTCTTCTCCTGTAATATGTGGTTCAAGGCTGTAGTTTAAACTGACCTCCTGTCTTCTCCAGTAATATGTGGTTCAAGGCTGTGTTTTAAATTAACCTCCTGTCTTCTCCAGTAATATGTGGTTCAAGGCTGTGTTTTAAATTAACCTCCTGTCTTCTCCAGTAATATGTGGTTCAAGGCTGTGTTGTGACGGGCATCTTGGATAGAACACAGTGAAAGAATCTAGAACTCAGTTAGTGTTCCGTTCCAAAGTGGGTGGGAACTTGGGAGAGGAGCCATTACTTTGAAAAGGCCGTGTTGACGGGAGAAACAAGGCTGAATGAAGGAAGTCAGCACTATGTGTCTGTGGCTCAGATGACACATTTTTTTGTTGTTGCTATATAGTGCACTATCAGGCTCTATATGGGTGTGGTCAAAAGTAGGGTGCACTATATAGGGAATAGGGTTCTATAGGGCTCTGGTCTAAAGTAGTGCACTATATAGGGAATAGGGTTCCATAGGGTCCTGGTCGAAAGTAGTGCACTATATAGGGAATAGGGTGCTATAGAGCTCTGGTCGAAAGTAGTGCACTATATAGGGAATAGGGTTCTATAGGGCTCTGGTCGAAAGTAGTGCACTATATAGGGAATAGGGTGCTATAGAGCTCTGGTCGAAAGTAGTGCACTATATAGGGAATAGGGTTCTATAGGGCTCTGGTCGAAAGTAGTGCACTATATAGGGAATAGGGTTCTATAGGGCTCTGGTCGAAAGTAGTGCACTATATAGGGAATAGGGTGCCAGCTAGAACAAATATCTAGTCTGTCTGTCTCTGAATTGAACATCACTTCACACACAAGGATACAGAGGAAACAGAAGCATTTGCTCTGTCAGTTTGAAAGCTTTAAAATCATTGATTTATTCTCTCTGAACATCAAACTCATGTGGGTACAACTTTCAGAAGATTGGACAGTTAGTTCTGGTATCCCTCTCTAGTTAGTTCTGGTATCCCTCTCTAGTTAGTTCTGGTATCCCTCTCTAGTTAGTTCTGGTATCCCTCTCTAGTTAGTTCTGGTATCCCTCTCTAGTTAGTACTGGTATCCCTCTCTAGTTAGTTCTGGTATCCCTCTCTAGTTAGTACTGGTATCCCTCTCTAGTTAGTTCTGGTATCCCTCTCTAGTTAGTACTGGTATCCCTCTCTAGTTAGTTCTGGTATCCCTCTCTAGTTAGTTCTGGTATCCCTCTCTAGTTAGTACTGGTATCCCTCTCTAGTTAGTTCTGGTATCCCTCTCTAGTTAGTTCTGGTATCCCTCTCTAGTTAGTACTGGTATCCCTCTCTCTCTCTCTCTCTCTGTCTCTCTCTCTCTCTCTCTGTCTCTCTCTCCTTCTCTCTCTCAATTCAATTCAATTCATTTCAATTCAAGGGCTTTATTGGCATGGGAAACATGTGTTAACATTGCCAAAGCAAGTGAGGTAGACAACATACAAAGTGAATATATAAAGTGAAAAACAACAAAAATTAACAGTAAACATTACACATACAGAAGTTTAAAAACAGTAAAGACATTACAAATGTCATATTATATATATATATATATACAATGTACAAATAGTTAAAGGACACAAGATAAAATGAATAAGCATAAATATGGGTTGTATTTACAATGGTGTTTGTTCTTCACTGGTTGCCCTTTTCTCGTCTCTGTAATGCTGTACATGTTAATGCTGGACTCTCTGTGTGTGCCAGGGTAATGCTGTACCTGTTAATGCTGGACTCTCTGTGTGTGTGCCAGGGTAATGCTGTACCTGTTAATGCTGGACTCTCTGTGTGTGCCAGGGTAATGCTGTACCTGTTAATGCTGGACTCTCTGTGTGTGTGCCAGGGTAATGCTGTACCTGTTAATGCTGGACTCTCTGTGTGTGTGCCAGGGTAATGCTGTACATGTTAATGCTGGACTCTCTGTGTGTGCCAGGGTAATACTGTACATGTTAATGCTGGACTCTCTGTGTGTGTGCCAGGGTAATGCTGTACATGTTAATGCTGGACTCTCTGTGTGTGCCAGGGTAATGCTGTACATGTTAATGCTGGACTCTCTGTGTGTGTGCCAGGGTAATGCTGTACATGTTAATGCTGGACTCTCTGTGTGTGTGCCAGGGTAATGCTGTACCTGTTAATGCTGGACTCTCTGTGTGTGCCAGGGTAATGCTGTACCTGTTAATGCTGGACTCTCTGTGTGTGCCAGGGTAATGCTGTACCTGTTAATGCTGGACTCTCTGTGTGTGTGCCAGGGTAATGCTGTATATGTAATGCTGGACTCTCTGTGTGTGCCAGGGTAATGCTGTACCTGTTAATGCTGGACTCTCTGTGTGTGTGCCAGGGTAATGCTGTATCTGTTAATGCTGGACTCTCTGTGTGTGTGCCAGGGTAATGCTGTATCTGTTAATGCTGGACTCTCTGTGTGTGTGCCAGGGTAATGCTGTACCTGTTAATGCTGGACTCTCTGTGTGTGTGCCAGGGTAATGCTGTACCTGTTAATGCTGGACTCTCTGTGTGTGCCAGGGTAATGCTGGACATGTTAATGCTGGACTCTCTGTGTGTGTGCCAGGGTAATGCTGTACATGTTAATGGTTAATGGTGGTATGGTGGTATGGTGGTATGGTGGTATGGTGGTATGGTGGTACAGTGGTATGGTGGTATGGTGGTATGGTGGTATGGTGGTATGATGGTATGGTGGTATGGTGGTATGGTGGTGGTATGGTGGTATGGTGGTATGGTGGTATGGTGGTATGGTGGTATGGTGGTACAGTGGTGGTGGTACGGTGGTGGTGGTATGGTGTTATGGTGGTATGGTGGTATGATGGTAAGGTGGTATGGTGGTATGGTGGTATGGTGGTATGGTGGTATGGTGGTGGTATGGTGGTATGGTGGTATGGTGGTATGGTGGTATGGTGGTGGTATGGTGGTATGGTGGTATGGTGGTATGGTGGTATGGTGGTATGGTGGTGGTATGGTGGTATGATGGAATGGTGGTATGGTGGTACGGTGGTACGGTGGTACGGTGGTACGGTGGTATGGTGGTATGGTGGTACGGCTGTATGGCGGTGTGGTGGTATGGTGGTATGGTGGTGGTATGGTGGTATGGTGGTACGGCTGTATGGCGGTATGGTGGTATGGTGGTATGGTGGTATGGTGGTGGTATGGTGGTATGGTGGTATGGTGGTGGTATGGTGGTATGGTGGTATGGTGGTATGGTGGTATGGTGGTGGTATGGTGGTATGGTGGTGGTACGGTGGTATGGTGGTATGGTGGTATGGTGGTATGATGGTATGGTGGTATGGTGGTATGGTGGTATGGTGGTATGGTGGTATGGTGGAATGGTGGTGGTATGGTGGTATGGTGGTATGGTGGTATGGTGGTGGTATGGTGGTATGGTGGTATGGTGGTAGGATGGTGGTATGGTGGTGGTATGGTGGTATGGTGGTATGGTGGTATGGTGGTGGTATGGTGGTATGGTGGTATGGTGGTGGTATGGTGGTATGGTGGTATGGTGGTGGTATGGTGGTATGGTGGTATGGTGGTGGGATGGTGGTATGGTGGTATGGTGGTGGGATGGTGGTATAGTGGTATGGTGGTGGTACGGTGGTATGGTGGTACGGTGGTATGGTGGTATGATGGTATGGTGGTATGGTGGTATGGTGGTGGTATGGTGGTATGGTGGTATGGTGGTATGGTGGTATGGTGGTACAGTGGTACGGTGGTATGGTGGTATGGTGGTATGGTGTTATGGTGGTATGGTGGTATGATGGTAAGGTGGTATGGTGGTATGGTGGTATGGTGGTGGTATGGTGGTATGGTGGTATGGTGGTGTGGTGGTATGGTGGTATGGTGGTACGGCTGTACGGTGGTATGGTGGTATGGTGGTATGGTGGTATGGTGGTGGTATGGTGGTATGGTGGTATGGTGGTGGTATGGTGGTACAGTGGTATGGTGGTATGGTGGTATGGTGGTATGATGGAATGGTGGTATGGTGGTACGGTGGTACGGTGGTACGGTGGTACGGTGGTATGGTGGTATGGTGGTATGGCTGTATGGCGGTATGGTGGTATGGTGGTATGGTGGTGGTATGGTGGTATGGTGGTACGGCTGTATGGCGGTATGGTGGTATGGTGGTATGGTGGTATGGTGGTGGTATGGTGGTATGGTGGTATGGTGGTGGTATGGTGGTATGGTGGTATGGTGGTATGGTGGTGGTATGGTGGTATGGTGGTGGTACGGTGGTATGGTGGTATGGTGGTATGGTGGTATGATGGTATGGTGGTATGGTGGTATGGTGGTATGGTGGTATGGTGGTATGGTGGAATGGTGGTGGTATGGTGGTATGGTGGTATGGTGGTATGGTGGTACGGCGGTATGGCGGTATGGTGGTATGATGGTATGGTGGTGGTATGGTGGTATGGCGGTATGGTGGTATGGTGGTATGGTGGTATGGTGGTGGTATGGTGGTATGGTGGTATGGTGGTGGTATGATGGTGGTATGGTGGTATGATGGTGGTATGGTGGTATGGTGGTGGTATGGTGGTATGGTGGTATGGTGGTAGGATGGTGGTATGGTGGTGGTATGGTGGTATGGTGGTATGGTGGTGGTATGGTGGTATGGTGGTATGGTGGTGGGATGGTGGTATGGTGGTATGGTGGTGGGATGGTGGTATAGTGGTATGGTGGTGGTACGGTGGTATGGTGGTATGGTGGTATGGTGGTGGTACGTTGGTATGGTGGTATGGTGGTGGTATGGTGGTATGGTGGTACGGCTGTATGGTGGTATGTTGGTGGTATGGTGGTGGTATGGTGGTATGTTGGTATGTTGGTATGGTGGTATGGTGGTATGGTGGTATGGTGGTGGTATGGTGGTATGGTGGTGGTATGGTGGTATGGTGGTATGGTGGTACGGTGGTACAGCTGTATGGTGGTATGGTGGTGGTATGGTGGTATGTTGGTATGGTGGTATGGTGGTATGGTGGTATGGTGGTGGTATCGTGGTATGGCTGTATGGTGGTACGGTGTTATGGTGGTATGGTGGTGGTATGGTGGTACGGCTGTATGGTGGTATGGTGGTATGGTGGTATGGTGGTATGGCTGTATGGTGGTATGTTGGTATGGTGGTATGGCTGTATGGTGGTATGGTGGTATGGTGGTATGGCTGTATGGCTGTATGGTGGTATGGTGGTATGGTGGTATGGTGACATGGTGGTACGGTGGTATGGTGGTATGGTGGTGGTATGGTGGTATGGCTGTATGGTGGTATGGTGGTATGGTGGTATGGTGACATGGTGGTATGGTGGTATGGTGGTATGGTGGTATGGTGGTATGGCTGTATGGTGGTATGGTGATATGGTGGTGGTATGGTGGTATGGTGGTGGTATGGTGGTATGGTGGTATGGTGGTGGTATGGTGGTATGGTGGTATGGTGGTACGGTGGTACGGCTGTATGGTGGTATGATGGTGGTATGGCTGTATGTTGGTATGGTGGTATGGTGGTATGGTGGTGGTATGGTGGTGGTATGGTGGTATGGCTGTATGGTGGTACGGTGTTATGGTGGTATGGTGGTGGTATGGTGGTACGGCTGTATGGTGGTATGGTGGTATGGTGGTATGGTGGTATGGCTGTATGGTGGTATGTTGGTATGGTGGTATGGTGGTATGGCTGTATGGTGGTATGGTGGTATGGTGGTATGGCTGTATGGCTGTATGGTGGTATGGTGGTATGGTGGTATGGTGACATGGTGGTACGGTGGTATGGTGGTATGGTGGTGGTATGGTGGTATGGCTGTATGGTGGTATGGTGGTATGGTGGTATGGTGACATGGTGGTATGGTGGTATGGTGGTATGGTGGTATGGTGGTATGGCTGTATGGTGGTATGGTGATATGGTGGTGGTATGGTGGTATGGTGGTGGTATGGTGGTATGGTGGTATGGTGGTGGTATGGTGGTATGGTGGTATGGTGGTACGGTGGTACGGCTGTATGGTGGTATGATGGTGGTATGGCTGTATGTTGGTATGGTGGTATGGTGATATGGTGGTGGTATGGTGGTGGTATGGTGGTATGGCTGTATGGTGGTATGGTGGTGGTATGGTGGTATGGTGGTATGGTGGTGGTATGGTGGTATGGTGGTGGTATGGTGGTATGGTGGTATGGTGGTATGGTGGTGGTATGGTGGTATGGTGGTATGGTGGTATGGTGGTGGTATGGCGGTATGGTGGTATGGTGGTACAGTGGTACGGTGGTACGGTGGTACGGTGGTACGGTGGTACGGTGGTATGGTGGTGGTATGGTGGTATGGTGGTACAGTGGTACGGTGGTACGGTGGTACGGTGACATGGTGGTATGGTGACATGGTGGTATGATGGTATGGTGGTGGTATTGTGGTATGGTGGTATGGTGGTATGGTGGTGGTATGGTGGTATGGTGGTGGTATGGTGGTATGGTGGTATGGTGGTATGGTGGTATGGCTGTATGGTGGTATGGTGGTATGGTGATATGGTGGTATGGCTGTATGGTGGTATGGCTGTATGGTGGTATGGTGGTATGGTGGTATGGTGGTATGGTGGTACGGTGATATGGTGGTATGGTGGTATGGTGGTGGTATGGTGGTATGGTGGTAAGGTGGTATGGTGGTATGGTGGTATGGTGGTGGTATGGTGGTATGGTGGTGCAGTGGTATGGTGGTATGGTGGTATGGTGGTGGTATGGTGGTATGGTGGTACAGTGGTATGGTGGTATGGCAGTGTGGTGTTAAAATGAAGGAAACAGTATATTCTGAAATCAGTGATTGATACTGGCGAGCTGTGGCCACTCTGAATACACCCACAAATTAATTATTCAGCTAAGCAGCCTATTAGCATAACTCAGAAATCAACTTAACGTGAAAGGAGGGAGAGAGGGATGGAGGAGCGAGATGAAGGGAAGAAGAGAGATTGAGAGATGGAGGGAAGGAGAGAGATGGAGTGAAGGAGAGAGAGAGAGAGAAATTGAGGGAGGGAGAACGATAGAGAGATAGAGAAACGGAGGGAGGGAGAACGATAGAGAGATAGAGAAATGGAGGGAGGGAGAACGATAGAGAGATAGAGGCCTATCTCTCCCATTGTACGTTTATCCCTGTTTCTGCTATGCTTCCCTCAGTTCTGGTACACAGGCCTGTCCTCAACAGAACTGGGTAAATCATGGGAAAGGTTAACCAAAAGACAAGAAGTCTGTGTCCAAAACTGCTACAACTTCCATATTTAGTGCACTACTTTTCACGTGGGCCCATAGCTCTCTGGTCAAAAGTAGTGCACTAGGTTGGGGGTAGGGTATGATTTCGGAATGAGATTTAAACCGTTAATTCCAGAGGGAATACAACAGAATAGGTACAACTAAAGGCTAACTTAGCTTTAGGAGGAATTGGATTTCTCAAGAAACCAAGTGTTTTATTTATTTTTTGGCAATTGCTTTTTTCTCTTTTACTCCCGTTGAAGTACAGTAAATTAAATTTCCTGGTGGTCCACTGTCTGTCAACCTTCTGAAGAAGACATGTCCTGGTGGCCAACTGTCTGTCAACCTTCTGAAGAAGACATGTCCTGGTGGCCAACTGTCTGTCACCCTTCTGAAGAAGACATGTCCTGGTGGCCAACTGTCTGTCAACCTTCTGAAGAAGACATGTCCTGGTTGCCAACTGTCTGTCAACCTTCTGAAGAAGACATGTCCTGGTTGCCAACTGTCTGTCAACCTTCTGAAGAAGACATGTCCTGTTGGCCAACTGTCTGTCAACCTTCTGAAGAAGAAATATCCTGCTGTTCTAATATCCGTAAACCTTCTGATGAATTTTTCCACTTGACCTTCACTGTGTTGAATAGATTGCTTTAACTGTCTCTGAAACTGTTCTTTTGGGGACAAAAGTGTGTGTGTGTGTGTGTGTGTGTGTGTGTGTGTGTGTGTGTGTGTGTGTGTGTGTGTGTGTGTGTGTGTGTGTGTGTGTGTGTGTGTGTGTGTGTGTGTGTGTGTGTGTGTGTGTGTGTGTGTGTGTGTGTGTGTGTGTGTGTGTGTGTGTGTGTGTGTGTGTGTGTGTGTGTGTGTGTGTGTGTGTGTGTGTGTGACATTACCTTGTGATGGACACACAGCAGAGTGTGTTTAGACGGGAGAGATGGCTGTGCTTGATGTTGTGTTATCACCACACCTGTGCTGCCATCTGTGCCCGTCCCTATGCCCCCATGTGACCCTCTGCCTTGCCACCTGGCACATGACAAGTGTCACACGGAACAGAACACCTGCCTGATGAACACATCTCAATCTGCTGTACAGGGAGAGAGAGGAAATATGGAGTGGGAGAGGAGGGAGGGAGGCGAGAAGGATAGTGAGGAGAGTAGAGAGTAGAGAGAGAGAGAGGAGGGAGGGAGGCGAGAAGGATAATATAATAATAATATATGCCATTTAGCAGACGCTTTTATCCAAAGCGACTTACAGTCATGTGTGCATACATTCTACGTATGGGAGGGATCAAACCCACTACCCTGGCGTTAGAGCGCCATGCTCTACCAACTGAGCTACAGAAGGACCACATGGATGGTGAGGAGAGGAGAGAGTAGAGAGAGGGAGAAGAGGGAGGGAGGCGAGAAGGATAGTGAGGAGAATAGAGAGTAGAGAGAGAGAGAGAGAGAGAGAGAGAGAGAGAGAGAGAGAGAGAGAGAGAGAGAGAGAGAGAGGAAGATGGAAGGAAGGATGACAGGTAGGACAGACACCCATTCCGTCCCCACAATAGAAAGAGAGAGCAGCACCAGGGAAGCCTGCCCATCCTGAGGGGAACAGTAAGAAGTGAAGGAAACAGTGGAGGGAACAGTGAGCAGGGAGGGGAACAGTGAGGAGAACAGTGAGCAGTGAGGGGAACAGTGAGGAGAACAGTGAGCAGGGAGGGGAACAGTGAGGAGAACAGTGAGCAGGGAGGGGAACAGTGAGGAGAACAGTGAGCAGGGAGGGGAACAGTGAGGAGAACAGTGAGCAGTGAGGGGAACAGTGAGGAGAACAGTGAGCAGGGAAGGGAACAGTGAGCAGGGAGGGGAACAGTGAGCAGTGAGGGGAAGCATGTGAGCATGTGTTTAGACTTGTATGAGTGTGTGTGTGAGCTGAGATCGCATTACCGTGCAGCATCCCGGGGCATGATCGGGGTCAGCCCTGTGTCAGAGGATATGCGTTAGTAACTCAAGAGTAAAGTGGCTGTTCTGTAGATGATGATGGTGATGATGATGGTGGTGGTGGTGATGATGGTGATGATGATGGTGATGATAATGGTGATGATGGTGGTGATGGTGATGATGATGGTGATGATAATGCTGAAGATGATGGTGCTGATGATGATGATGGTGATGATGATGAAGATGGTGATGACGATGGTGATGACGATGGTGATGAATGAAGGTGGTGATGAATGATGATGGTGATGAATGAAGGTGGTGATGAATGATGATGGTGATGATGGTGATGAATGATGATGATGGTGATAATGGTGGTGATGATGGTGATGATGGTGATGGTAGTGATGATGGTGATGATTATAGGGATGATGGTGGTGATGATGGTGATGATGATGGTGATAGGGATGATGGTGGTGATGATGGTGATAGTGATGATGGTGGTGATGATGGTGATGTAGTGATGATGGTGATGAAATGATGATGATGATGATGATGATGTTGATTATGATGATGGTGAGGCATGATGATGATGGTGGTGATGAATGATGATGATGTTGGTGATGAATGATGATGATGATGATGGTGAAGATGATGGTGGTGATGATGATGGTGATGATTAAGATAATGGTAATGGTGGTGGTGATGATGATGGTGGTGATGATGATGGTGGTGATGATGATGGTGGTGATGGTGGTGATGATGATGGTGGTGATGATGAAGATAATGGTACTGATTGTGATGATGGTGATGTTTGGATGGGTGATGATGATGGTAATGATGATGTTGGTGATGGTGATGATGGTGGTGATGATGGTGATGATGATGGTGGTGATGGTGGTGATGATGATGGTGGTGATGATGAAGATAATAGTACTGATTGTGATGATGGTGATGTTTGTGATGGTGATGATGATGATGGTAATGATGATGTTGGTGATGGTGATGATGGTGGTGATGATGGTGATGATGATGGTGTTGATTATGGTGATGAGGATGGTGATGATGATGCTTTTGTTTTGCACCTTCATCATTGAGGTTCCCTCTACTTCACGTCTCCAAGACCATGATCACCACTTCACATCTCTCATTATAGTATTATTCTAAAATAAGACCTTGGAGAAAGAGAAAAAGGGAAGAACGATGGGGAGAAATAGGCTGATAAATAGAGAGAGAGAGAGAGAGAGAGAGAGACAGCAGGAGGAGAAGGAGGAGAGGAGATAACATAACAAGGGAGGATAATTAACATGACAGCACTACTTTGATGTTTTCTGCGTACAGTATTCTACATACGTTGAACAAGGGAGGGCTCGGGTTGTTTTGGAAAGTTTTGAAAGTCTCTGAAAAAGTGGTAGTTTGAAAAAGTTTGGTTACCAGCTACACTATATGTATATATATAATTATGTGGACACCCCTTCAACTGAATGGATGTGGGGATTTCAGCCAAACCTGTTGCTGACAGGTGTATAAAATTGAGCACACAGCCATGCAGTCATAATAGACAAACATTGGCAGTAGAATGGCCATACTGAAGACTTTCAACTTGGCACGGTCATAGGATGCCACCTTTCTAACAAGTCAGTTCATCCATTTGCCCTGCTAGAGCTGCCTCGGGTCAACTGTAAGTGTTGTTATTGTGAAGTGGAAAAGTTTAGCAGCAACAACGGATCAGCTGTGACACAAGCTCACAGAACAGGACTCCCGAGTACTGTAGAGGGTAGCTCGTAAAAATCTTCTGACCTCGGTTGCACCACGGCAAGTTCCAAACTACCTCTGGATGCAACCTCAGCAAAATAACTGTTCGTCGGGAGCTTCATGAAATGGGTTTCTATGGCCGAGCAGCAACACACAAGCCTAAGATCACCATGTGCAATGCCAAGCGTCGGCTGGAAGCTCATCGCCATTGGACTGTGGAGCGGTGTAAACACGTTCTCTGGAGTGATGTATCACTCTTCACCATCTGGCAGTCCGATGGATGAAACTGGGTTTGGCGGATGCCAAGAGCTACCTGCCCCAATGCACAGTGCCAACTGTAAAGTTTGGTGGAGGAGGAATAATGGTCTGGCGCTGTTTTTCATGGTTCAGTCTCGGCCCCTTAGTTACAGTGGAACTAAATCTTAACGCTACATTATACAATGACATTCTAGAGGATTCTGTGCTTCCAACTTTGTGGCCAGAGTTTGGGGAAGGCCCTTTCCTGTTTCAGTGTGACAATGCTCCCGTGCACAAAGCGAGATCCATACATGAATAGTTTGTCGAGATCGGTGTGGAAGAACTTGACTGGCTTGCACAGTCCTGACCAGTCTGCACGAATATTACCGAAGGTGACTCCCCTTCTTGTTCGGGTGGCGCTCGGCGGTCGTCGTCGCCGGTCTACTAGCTATCGCCGATCCGTTGTTCTGTGTTCGTTTAGTTTTGTCTAATTGGTAGCACCTGTTTCTAGTTTGGTTGTTAGGATAGGGTTATATATAGTCTGTTTCGTGCGGGGCTTGTTCTCCTGTTTCCTTGTTTGAGTGTATTTTTGTTGGCTTTTTGGGTTTCACGCTGTCCGTTTATATTTCTGTTCATTTGTGTTTCCACTTTTGTACATGTTATGTTTCCAGGACATTAAAGCGTGTTGTTTTTCCCACATTCTTTGCTCTCTGCGCTTGACTCCACACCTCTTCACTCATTTACTCTTAACAGAAGCCCGCAACCCACTATGGAGTCAGCAGGAGCAGCGACCACTCCTCTTCCCACTATGGAGGAGCGAGTTCAACATCACACGTCCATCCTCCATCGCCTAGGATCAGCAATAGAACAGATGATGGAGAGGATGGATCGTTGGGAGAGGAATGGTTTCCCTACGACTACCCCACCGACCCTCCTACCAGCAACTCCACCATCTCCCCCATCTGGATCCGGTTCCAGCGCTCTGCACATGACGCCTCCGAGGAATTACGATGGAGCAGCGACGGGGTGCCAGGGATTCCTGCTGCAATTAGACCTTTACCTGGCCATCGTTCGGCCGGCCCCCTCGGAGGAGGAGAGAGTAGGGGTCCTCATCACCTGCCTGACCGGTAGAGCCCTGGAGTGGGCTAATGCGGTCTGGAACGGGCCCGACTCGGCGAAGGACAACTACCCGGAGTTCATCCGCCGTTTCAGGGCCGTGTTCGATCACCCTCCAGAGGGTCGAGCGGCGGGTGAGAGATTGTTCCATCTTAGACAGGGGACGAGGAGCGCGCAGGACTTTACACTGGAGTTCCAGACCTTGGCTGCGGGAGCAGGGTGGAACGACAGGGCCCTGATAGACCATTACAGGTGTAGCCTGAGAGAGGACGTCCGTAGGGAGCTGGCCTGTCGGGATACTACACTTGGCCTGGATGGACTGATAGACCTGTCGATCCGGTTGGACCATCTGCTAGCTGCTCGTGGACGTTCTGAAAGGGTCCTGTCAGTTCTACCTCCTGATCCTCCTGCCCCTATCCCGATGGAGCTAGGAGGGACCGCGTCAAGGGAGATCGGAGGAGGAATCTCCTCTGGTCGGTGCTGGAGGAATTCATCTGGGAATCATGAGGGCAGGCAGAACACTCATCGGTCACCCCAGGTGAGTAAGCACCACACTCTCCCAGAGTTTCCTGTTGGTCACATGTTCCTATTAATTTGTTTCCTTAATTATTCTCCTTCTCTCCAGCATAAGGCACTGGTAGATTCAGGCGCAGCTGGAAACTTTATAGATCGCGGACTCGCTCAGAGGTTGAGGATTCCGTTAGTGAAAGTAGACCCCCCTTTTCCCGTGCACTCTTTAGATAGTCGACCATTAGGGTCAGGGCTGGTGAAGAGAGCCACAATTTCGTTGGAGATGATTACGCAGGGGAATCACAAGGAGCGAATTAGTTTGTTCCTTATCGATTCACCTGCGTTTCCAGTTGTTCTGGGGATTCCCTGGCTAGCTATTCATAATCCTACGATTTCGTGGAAACAGGGAACTCTACAGGGGTGGTCTGATGAGTGTTCAGGCAGGTGTGTAGGGGTTTCCATCAGTGCTACAACGGTGGAGAGTCCAGACCAGGTTTCCACCATGCGCATTCCAGCTGAGTATGACGATTTGGCTATCGTTTTCAGTAAAAAGAAAGCGACCCAATTTCCACCCCATAGGCAGGGGGATTGCGTGATAAATCTCCAGGTTACCGCTGCACTCCCCAGGAGTCATGTGTATCCTCTGTCCCAGGAGGAGAAGGTGGCTATGGAAACTTATATCACCGAGGCTCTGGGACAGGGGTACATTCAGCCCTCCATGTCACCTGTCTCTTCGAGTTTCTTTTTTGTGAAGAAAAAAGATGGTGGTTTGCATCCGTGTATTGATTATAGAGGTCTAAATTCCATCACAGTGGGTTTTAGTTACCCACTACCTCTCAATGCTACGGTAGTGGAATCATTTCACGGAGCGCAGTTCTTCACTAAACTGGATCTCAGGAGTGCTTATAATTTGGTGCGTATTTGGGAGGGAGATGAGTGGAAAACTGCATTTAGCACTACGTCTGGCCATTATGAGTACCGCGTCATGCCATACGGTTTAAAGAATGCTCCAGCTATATTTCAATCCTTCATGGATGAAATACTCAGAGACCTGCACGGACAGGGTGTAGTGGTGTATATTGACGATATTTTGATCTACTCCGCTACACGCTCTGCGCATGTATCTCTTGTGCGCAAGGTTCTTAGACGACTGCTGGAGCATGACCTGTATGTGAAGGCGGAGAAATGTGAGTTTTCCAAACAATCAGTTTCCTTCCTGGGTTATCACATTTCCAGCTCTGGTTTGGTAATGGAGGGTGACCGCGTTAAGGCCGTGCGTAATTGGCCAACTCCGACCACGGTAAAGGAGGTGCAGTGGTACTTGGGATTTGCCAATTACTACCGGAGGTTTATCCGGGGTTTTGGTCAGGTAGCTGCCCCTATTACCTCACTGCTGAAGGGGGGGCCGGTGCGTTTACAGTGGTCAGCAGAGGCGAACGGAGCTTTTCATAAGTTGAAGGCGATGTTTACTAAGGCGCCGGTGTTGGCACATCCGGACCCTTCTTTGGCGTTTATAGTAGAGGTGGACGCATCCGAGGCTGGGGTTGGAGCGGTGCTCTCACAGCGTTCGGGTGTGCCACCGAAGCTCCGCCCCTGTGCCTTTTTGTCTAAGAAACTCGGGCCAGCGGAGCGGAATTATGATGAGGGGGATAGGGAGTTGTTGGCTATGGTTAAGGCCCTGAAGGTGTGGAGACACTGGCTTGAGGGGGCTAAGGACCCTTTCCTTATCTGGACTGACCATCGTAACCTGGAGTATATCCGATCAGCTAGGAGACTGAATCCTCGTCAGGCAAGGTGGGCCATGTTTTTCACCAGATTTCGTTTCACTATCTCGTATAGACCAGGTTCCCTCAACACTAAGGCTGACGCGCTGTCAAGACTCTATGACACTGAGGACAGGTCCATCGATCCTACTCCCATCATTCCGGCAGCTAAGCTGGTGGCACCGGTAGTATGGGATGTGGACGCGGACATCGAGCGGGCGCTAAGGGGGGAACCTGCACAGTGTCCGGAGGGTCGTAGATACGTGCCGCTGGCTGTCCGTGATCAATTGATTCGATGGGCTCATTGTCTACCCTCGTCGGGTCAACCAGGTATTTATAGGACAGTGAGAGGTCTTGAGAGGAAGTACTGGTGGCCCACTCTGAGGAGGGATGTGCGATTCTATGTTTCCTCCTGTTCGGTGTGCTCCCAGAGTAAGGCTCCTAGACACCTGCCAAGAGGTAAATTACAACCTCTTCCCGTTCCACAACGGCCGTGGACCCATCTTTCGGTGGATTTTCTTACTGACCTCCCCCTTCTCAGGGTAACACTACTATCCTGGTCGTTGTGGATCAGTTCTCTAAGTCCTGCCGTCTTATCCCATTGCCCGGTCTCCCTACGGCCCTACAGACTGCGGAAGCTCTTTTCCCGCATGTCTTCCGGCACTACGGGGTGCCCGAGGATATAGTTTCTGATCGGGGCCCCCAATTTATCTCCCGTGTTTGGAGGGCATTTATGGAACGTCTGGGGGTCTCGGTCAGCCTGACCTCAGGGTATCACCCGGAGAGTAATGGTCAGGTGGAGAGAGTTAACCAGGAGGTGGGTACGTTTCTGCGGTCGTATTGCCAGGACCGGCCAGGGGAGTGGGCGAGATATATTCCCTGGGCAGAAATAGCCCAGAATTCACTAAGCCACTCCTCTACCAACATGTCACCATTTGAGTGCGTGTTGGGGTACCAGCCGGTCCTGGCACCGTGGCATCAGAGCCAGACTGAGGCTCCTGCGGTGGAGGAGTGGGTACAGCGCTCTAAGGAGACCTGGAGGGCGGTCCAAGAGTCATTACGCCAAGCGAGTATAAGGCAGAAGTAGAGCGCTGACCGTCACCGCAGTGAGGCCCCCGTGTTTGCACCTGGGGACAGGGTCTGGCTCTCGACCCGAAACCTGCCTCTCCGCTTGCCCTGCCGGAAGCTGGGTCCGCAGTGTATAGGGCCATTGAAAGTCCTGAGGAGAATAAATGAGGTTTGTTATCGATTATTACTTCCTTCGTATTATCGTATTAACCCTCATTTCATGTGTCTCTTCTCAGGCCGGTGGTAGCTGGTCCCATGCAGGAAAATGAGGTACCGGAGGTTCCTCCGCCCCCTCTGGACATCGAGGGGTCCCCGGCGTACAAGATACGAGCTATTCTGGACTCGAGACGCCGGGTGAGAGGCTTGCAGTACCTCGTTGACTGGGAGGGGTACGGTCCGGAGGAGAGGTGCTGGGTTCCGGTGAGG
This sequence comes from Oncorhynchus gorbuscha, assembly GCF_021184085.1. Lineage (NCBI taxonomy): Eukaryota > Metazoa > Chordata > Actinopteri > Salmoniformes > Salmonidae > Oncorhynchus > Oncorhynchus gorbuscha. The sequence goes on from NC_060181.1 coordinate 4,370,424, forward strand.
GATATTCTAGACCCATCTATGTTGAGTGAATTCCATCGCCTCCGTCCGGCTCGCCCAGCGCCTCGGCCTCCGGGTCGTCCCCGAGGCCGGCGTCGGCGCGCTGCGGGAGCTGCGCGTCAGGAGGGGGGTACTGTCACAAATTTTACCGAAGGTGACTCCCCTTCTTGTTCGGGTGGTGCTCGGCGGTCGTCGTCGCTGGTCTACTAGCTATCGCCGATCCGTTGTTCTGTGTTCGTTTAGTTTTGTCTAATTGGTAGCACCTGTTTCTAGTTTGGTTGTTAGGATAGGGTTATATATAGTCTGTTCAGCCCGCTTCTGTTTCGTGCGGGCTTGTTCTCCTGTTTCCTTGTTTGAGTGTATTTTTGTTGGCATTTGGGTTTCACGCTGTCCGTTTATATTTCTGTTCATTTGTGTTTCCACTTTTGTACATGTTATGTTTCCAGGACATTAAAGCGTGTTGTTTTTCCCACATTCTTTGCTCTCTGCGCTTGACTCCACACCTCTTCACTCATTTACTCTTAACACAGTCCTGACCTGTCTGGACCTGTCAGGAGTAACAGCGTAGCCTACGTTGCTACCATGACAACGACCATGACAATGATTTCTCACATGGTCAGTTTGATGAATTTAAACAGGAAAATGACACTAATCTGTAAATCAATGAGGCAGAACATCAGTTCTGTATGTGAATCCATGATAACAATGACGGAGAAATCAGATTATCTCCAGGGACAATCAAGGCGGAAAAACATTGGAATGCCTATGGGGGACGTGTGGCTGTATATATTTAGAGCCTGTTGTCATGACGTGATTATCATCAATCTGATGACTGTTATTTATTTAATCAACTAACTATGTTTAATAGTTACTTGATTAGGCTTGTTTTACTCAAAAACGAGTTGTATGAGCACAGTTTCATGAGGCCTACAGGCCGTAAATAGAAAATGGAAGTTCTAAAGGTGTCATGTTCAGAAGAACTTAAGTTGGTAAAAAGATCTAACACAACAGTATGTGATAATATATGTATTATTATGGATTTATAATCAGCTATAAAGGGGGCGGCCATTTTGAACCGGGAACACAGAATCAATTAACATGAAACAAACAGGAGGGTTAATCATATAATTTATACAGCATTTAAATGTAAACTTGATACATAGGATGCGTACACATTTCCGAGACACAGTTACTTGGTTATACTGTCCTTAATGACATCACAAAATAATAAACAATGTGATTATTCTTCAGACCCCCTGGATGTCAATAACTTAATGTCCAATCTTTTGACGTTAGAATTTTTAGGCCACACTCTCTCTAGACAAAGCATGCCTATGGTGGATACTGAGAAAGAGAAAGTTTTCTCCTGCTAAAATTTACAACCGAGTGCTACACAGCCCCACTTCCCTTCTTCTGCTATCTTCAAATATTTGCCTAGCTGATGGGTGCTTTGATCCACTATCAGGAGAGTCATGACACTACGATGATTAGAGATGTCACGTGTTATTGAAGTGGTTGCAAGGCTCACCTGCCTCATCTAAAACCTTTTATTTTGGGGTGTTGAGTTCTGACAGATAGTATCTAAATGTTTGTAAAAATGATTGATAGGGTTTGTAATGGAAACTGATTGTTAGAACTGTTAAGGCTCCATGGATTGATGAGGAATTGAAAAACGGTATGCTTGAAAGAGATGGGGCAAAAGGAGTGGCTATGATGGGGCAAAAGGAGTAGCTATGATGGGGCAAAAGGAGTGGCTATGATGGGGCAAAAGGAGTGGCTATGATGGGGCAAAAGGAGTGGCTATGATGGGGCAAAAGGAGTGGCTATGATGGGGCAAAAGGAGTGGCTAAAAAGCACATCTGACTGGCTGACTTACTTTTAGAAATGATGTGACTAAATGAAATGAAGAAACTGTATTATGATGCCAAGAAGAATTATATGAAGAATAATGTGAAAAAAAAAAACTTTTGAGAACTTTAAATAAAAATATGGGCAGAAAGATAAATTCAACTCCATGTTTAATCGAATCAGATGGCTTATTAATCACAAAACCATTTGATGTTGCCAATTAAAATACATTTTAACACGCTCAAAAGAAATCAAGCTACATTGTATGCCCGCCGATGAGCCATCAAATATCAAATTGGCAAAGAGTCCATACATGACTAAGATTGAGTCCTACTACACCGGCTCGGACACATGTCGGACGTAACAGGGCTTGCAAATCATTGCGGACTACAAATCTAAGCCCAGCCGTGAGTTGCCCATTGACACATGCCTAACAGATGAGATAAATTACTTATTTACTCGCTGAGTTAAAATCAGGTTTGAAATGGATGGTCAGTAATAAACTGGTCCTGAACATCTTTAAACTAAGAGCATTGTATTTGGTACAAATCATTCCCTAATGTCACAGGATTCGTCTATTGAAGGAGAGGCGGACCAAAACGCAGCATGGTTATTTAGATACATCTTTAATAAGGATGAAAATAGAACAATATACAAAAAACAAGAAACGTGAAAAACCGAAAACAGCCCTTTCTGGTGCAACAAACACAAAGACAGGAACAATCACCCACAAAACCCAACACAAAACAGGCTACCTAAATATGGTTCCCAATCAGAGACAATGACTAACACCTGCCTCTGATTGAGAACCATATCAGGCCAAACACAGAAACAGATAAACTAGACACACAACATAGAATGCCCACTCAGATCACACCCTGACCAAACAAAACATAGAAACATACAAAGCAAACTATGGTCAGGGTGTGACACCTAAGCTCTAGACTTTTGCGGAATCTAGTTTTGTCTTATCTTGATTATTGTCCAGTCATGTGGTCAAGTGCTGGTAAGAAAGATGCAGTTAAGCATTAGCTGACCCAGAACAGAGAGGCACGACTTGCTCTTCTTTGTAATCAGAGGGATAATGCAAATACTATGCACGCCAGTCTCTCTTGGCTAAGAGTTGAGAGACTGACTTCAT